>NW_026067936.1:6654971-6748728 GCF_014885135.2 Alexandromys fortis
GGGAGGGAGGGAGGGAGGGAGGAAGAAGGAAGGAAGGAAGGAAGGAAGGAAGGAAGGAAGGAAGGAAGGAAGGAAGGAAGGAAGGAAGGAAGGAAGGAAAAGACAGCCACAGGCAGTGAACACAGGGTGGATGCTAGAACCCCAGGTTTCTTATTTACTCTGATTTCTTGGTCTCTACTGATCCTTTGCCAAAAGCACAGCCTTTCTTTTACCTCACAATTAGAAAGAAACCCTGGATGCCAGATGGGCCTTAAAACAGTGTGCCGGTGTGGAGAGCAGTTGCTCCTTCTGCTTCCTCTGTCTTCTGTCTCCTCTAGCTCCCTCAACTACCTATAAACCATCTGGGATAGTCGATGTATGGTTGACTCCAAACACGAGCCACCATGTCCACAGGGGACACAAGTGCCCCGGCAGAACACAACCCATAAGCATCAGCCATTCAACCCAAAGGGCATGGGGCAAGAGGCAGCTGAGTCTACGTTTCTCACAGATATGGGGAGGCATGAGACTTACCTGTCTCCCGATACTCTTTGCCCAACATGATATAAACTGTCTTCCCTTCCTGGGAATAATAGAATTGACTCTTTCTGTGGCAACACAAGAATCTAGTGATAAATCTAAGATGAAATATTTATCCTGCCCAATTGCTTTATGTAGATACAGCATTAGCTGGCATTACTTCATGCATCCGATTATTTTTGCAACACTGTGGAACAGCAATGCCTGGGAGGTCCTGAAATATTTCGAATTAAATATGTCTTCTTTGTAGCGTTTAAGCCTTTCCTTTTTTCCGGTTCCTTCCCTTGCCATTAAGGAAGCTGAGCATCGTGGGTCCAGACTTCTGATTCTCTTCCTTTCATCTCCTACAGATTTAGGATAAACCAATCGCATTGGAATGATATCCGCTAAAAGGTGAAAAAGCTCTGATAAGGACATGTGAGCAGCAACAATCCGTATGTGGCATCCAGATAAAAATGTGCTCTATGCATTGGGTTCACTGCTCTGGGGCAACAGAAAATTTTTTTAAACTATCTGTATTGAAATAATTTTAGATTTACAGCAGAGCTGCGAGCCCCTTTCAAAGCGTTTCCATATCACCTCCAACCTGCACTGACCCCGACTGCGAGTATCCCAGTGGGCTCACAAGACGCAGTGTCTCAGGGTCGCTGGTAAAAACCACATCCATTATAAGGATCTTGTAGTCTGTGATACATTTCGTCTGTGTGTATTAAACGCTATATACAATACTTTTAAATTACCTTGTTCCATCTTATTTCATCTTCTCTGTTTATATGCTATCTTCTTCCGTCTTTGGTTGAGTTTATCTAGTGTGCTTTATCCCCCCCCCCCCCATTAAGCTCTGTTGATTCGAAAGTTAAAGCCTAAATTTAAGTGGCATGTTTACTCTCTCCGAACAAGACAGGAATTTTCATTTCCTGCATTTATTGCATTTTATTTTTGATGCGGGGTTCTGCTGTGTAGCCACCGCTGGCTTCCAACGCATAATCCCTTTGCCTGGGCCTCCAAATGCTGGCCTTTCAGAAGCACGAGGCTATGTCCCATTTTTTTAAACAGGCGAGAGAACACACAGGCTTATTATATCTATTATTGTTATTATTACTTTAAATATAGCATAAAAGCACTCTTCCATTAGTCACATAACACAAACACACAGTTTAAATAAAGATACAGTGGGTTCTGCAAGACCTACTTTAGCCTCTGCCGGCTCTCCCCATTTCCCACCGCCTGGAGGCAGACAGACAGATGAACCGTAGGTGTCCTTTCCATGTTTATTTAATATTGTGTCTCTTCATATGATCTGATTGCTCTTTCTTGGTTTTTCATTTCTAAATATTGTGAACTTCTCACCTTATAGCGAGCTTTTCTAAGCCGAGGATTGGAGCTAGAGAGATGGCTCAGTGGTGAAAAGCACGTGCTGTTCTCGTGGAGGGCAGCAGTTCAGTTCCCAGCACCCACCCACCACCATCAGTAACTCAGGACCCCCTGTATGTCCAGCTCCAGGTGAGCCAGCTCCCTCTCCTAGCCTCCATGGCCACACACATGCACACGGACACAGACACACATACATACACAAAAGCAAAGATAAAAATAAACCTTTTTAAAAGTTAAAAATTGAGGATTTGCTTTTGTTTAATACGCAAGCAGAGCCAGAGAGATGGCTCCGCGGGTAAAACCGCTTGCAAGAAAGTTGGGCTATGTGAGTTTGATCCTGATCTGTAGTGGAAGGAGCAAACTGAAACCACAAGCTTGTCCTCTGACCTGGACATATGCACTGGGCCATATTTCACCACCTCCACACACCATTGTCATCATCATCATCATCATCAAGCAATTTTTTAAATGCATTTATTTTTATTTTGTATGTATGATGCGTTGTCTGTATGCATGTCTGTATTTCATATGAACGCGATGCCCACAGAGACCAGAAGAGATACAGTCAGGCTTGCTTGCCAGAGTCGGATCCTTTGGAGGTATAGGTTCTATGTGCTTGGTAGTTGCCTTGTAGAAGCTGTGAACCAAACCCAGGTCTTCTGCAAGAGCAGCAAGTGCTCTTAACTGCGCTCTCGCTCTCGCTCTCTCTCTCTCTCTCTCTCTCTCTCTCTCTCTCTCTCTCTCTCCTAAATAAAACAAATTTTTAAAGTAAGGGCAAGCATCCCTCTTTATCTTATTATACAGTCATATCATAATTTTGTACGATTGCTAGGTTTAGGGTATTGAAAGTGTGTGTCATTATTCAGAACCATGAGCTGTCATTAATCTTTCTTCTTCTCTGTCTCCCTTCAGTTAAACAGTGTTTTTTGTTTCGTTTTCTTAAGTTTCAATGACTACCTCACTAACTCATATTTCAACCTCTTTTCCAGTTGCCTCTATCTTCACTTACTCAAGACGGTTATTACGTGATATTATTTGTAATAAATAAGACTTTTAAAAGGGGAATGGTGTGCAGAACTATGGCCCCAGGGTCTCCTTGAGTCTCGTGTTAGAGATTTGTTTTCCATTTGGGTGTCCTGTTGCTAGACACCCTTTGTTTTGTTTTATTATGTCATGGTTTAATCACATAAAGTAATCGGGTTATTGAGAATAATCTTTGTGTTGTGCTTTAAATATGAAATGTCCCAGACAGACTCATGCATTGAAGGCTTGGTTTCCAGCTGGTCGACTTTGAGGAAGTGATTAGGTGCTCAGGGCTCTGGTCTATTCACTGGAACAACTCCCTGACGGCTTCATAATCTAATCATATTGTTGGGAGATGCTGGAGACTCGGAGAGTAGGACCTTGTGGTTTTCCAGTCAATTATCCCTAACAGGCTCCGGTTTCCAATGAATGATTGGCTTCTGCTGGTGCTCTTTCGGGATGTGAGGCTTAGCTGAAGGAAATGGGTTCCTGGGGGGTATGCCTTTGAAGGTTTGCTCTGGCTCCCTTCATCTTTATGTGTTTCCTGCCAATCACGAGGCAAACAGACTCCCCTTCCAAAAGTCCTGCCTCCTTGATGTTCCACACAACCAAAGACCTGGAATCGGCGTTGCCAGGAACCAAGAACTGACTGGCATCTCAGGATACTCAAGCGTGAACAAACCTCTCCCATCCCAAACTGTTTATTCAGGTAGTTGGTCGTAGCGAGGCGACAGACTGAATAACAAGCTCTAATTTTAGAACGCCCCAAGGTGCTCAAATATCCCTGGCTTTGCTCCAGCCAAGATGTCCTCCTTCAGGGGAGATGCTGGCTCTGTGGGAAGGAGAGGAGGTCACTGGAGAGTTGAGAACTTACCGTGAGCAGACTTCCAGTCAGACCTGTGCCTTTAGTCTGCCCTCATGCTGACTCTCTGGGTCCTCCTGGGCTGCCATTTCTCTGGCCTTTTGGAAGTTCTATGGAGGAAATCAGATTGTCAGTATGCGCAAACTGACTTGCCTCCTGCCTTTTAGTATCTAAGAGTCTGTAACTATGAAAAATATTTCCCGTGCTTTTTGTCGAGTAAGTCTTAGATTTTATTATTCTTTAATCTATTCTCATTCTTGTAGAGTTTTGGAAAGAAGCAGAATTAAAATGCTTATTTTTAATCTACTATCTTTAAGTGTGCCAGCTGGTTTTTTAAAATATATGAAAGTGATTGCTATTCTAATTTTTACACTTGATGGTTATTTAAATTTACCAGCATCTTTTAAACAATCTTTTTGCATACTGTTGCTTCTTTATTCTGTTAGTTCCCTCTGAGTTATTTTTTTTCTTCTTCTTTGGTAGTTCTTTTTCTAAGAGACTACTGGTAAAAAAAAATAAGTGTTTGGGTGTCTTTTAAAAAATTATAATTTTCCTTGACTTGTAAATGACATTTTTGCCTGAGTTTAGAAATTTTGGTCTCCAAATGTGTTTCTTCAGCACATGGAACATATTATCTCATTGTCTTCTAGCATTTATTTTGCTGATGAGGTTTTTTCCATTCTATTTTTTTTTTATAATGAAATCTGCTTACTCTCTTTCTTGGCTTAACATTTTCTCCTTAGTGCTTGTAGAATGCTGCCTTCCCAGATGTCACCAGGAAAACAAAGGCTCCGTTTATTCATTGTCACAGTGAGAGAAAATACCAACGCGGTAGACAGTGTCTCCACAAAGGCAGAACAAGGCCTGACTTACCGAGACTTTCAAATTTAGTTAAAGTGGATCGATGCAAGGACTTAATTAGAATCCCGTGGTCGTCATGATATAACAGTGTAAGTTTTGTGGACAAAGGTAATCAAGGATGCGGAGATGAGACATTCAAAGAGTTGGACATAAGCTGTAAATGGATGCTGTGTAGAGTTGCTGGGTCTTTGCTGAGTTCCCAGAATAAACAACGAAGCTATGGGACCGTTCACCTCCCTGGTCGAGCCTCTGGGATTGTGAAGTCACACTACTGGGGACAGCAGACCTGTGGAGACGTGTCAGCACACAGGAGGCTGTGGGCTCCATTCTTCCCCTCTGATCATTCCTTATCCTGAGCTAAAGGAGAAACCATTAATGTCCAGGTTATGATCCATCCAGATCTTTGCTCTAGCTGAGCCGTCGCAGCTGTATATCAAGTCCCCGGGGTCTGGCCTGGTGGCACAGACCCAACCACACAGGTGGCTGAGTCCAGTTCAAATTTGCTTGAGCCCAGCGTGTGTAATTTCACAAGCCCCAGTCTCAAAAGTAAGCATTTTTAAAACCAGGGGGAAAGGCTGGGCATACAGTGGTAGAGCACTTGTCTGGCACACATGAGCCCCAGGCTTAATTTTCAGCACCTCAAAATCAAAAGAAAGTTCCTGAGAAATACGACTGACCCTCCAACGGTCTGGTGATACCAGGTCCGACTTCCCATAGCATCCTAACGTCTCATTCTTGCTGTTGGACTCTCTGTTGCGTTGCTTTGTGTTTTCTGTTCCATGGCTGTATGCTTCAGCACTTAACACCCTAGAGATTGCTTGTCTGAACATGGCAACACGGATGAACATACTAAGAGAAGAACCATGGTTGGTTGAAGTCCACCTCCTCCACAGGAATCAAGTAAACTGAAATTAAATCAAAGCCTAGATCATATTGCTAATCTGAACAGACTACAAAACCAAACTTGGCGTTCCTAGCTGAGTTATCCGACTTTTCTTAAGACTGTGTTTGCCTCTCAGATCCTTTTTTGTCTTCCCAAGAGCGTGTTCCCATGGTCTGCAGGAACATGAGTTCATACACTTCCCTTTAAAAGGAAAGGAATCAAACCCGAGGCACTGCATGCTGTAGCATGGCCTGCCCAAGCCCTTGTATGTGCCAGTGCAGAGTCCCACAGGTGGTGGGCATGAGCTAAGTAGGCTGCTGCCTCCTAAGGTTTCTTTACCTTTCAGGACTCTTAGAAAGCATTTGGAGAGGAGCGAGAACAAGCCATCCTTCTCCTCAAGTGAGTGAGATGGAGATTTTCAGAAGGGTCAAGGCTCACTTTTTCCTGTACTCGGTTAAGTCATTTAGTAATCTCTTTTTCATAGCAGAGAAAGTAAGAGGCCAAAACAGGCCCTGGGAGCAGTCGAGACTCTTCTGGAAGCGTCAATGGGTTGCCTACGTATCCTGTTCTTGTCCAGGTTACAAGAAATGCTGGGTGCTGAAGGTCTAAAAAATTGAAGGCCGCTGGTCTTCAGTTCACACTAGAAGGCCACACAGTCTGAGTTCTGATGTCAGGAACATGTGATGGCAATTAGCTATGGTAGTGGGAACAAGGTGGGTGAACTCACCAGCAGAACTCAAAGGATAGAGAACAAAAAGCAAAAACTTTTCCCTTGGGACATCCTAATAGCTGCGTTGCAGGAGGAAGGGTCCACATTTAAGGTGGGTCTTCCATTTCAATTAATGTCATCAAGAAAATTCTTCACAAGACATGCCCAGAGGCTAAACTGAACTAAGTAAGCTCTCACAGCTGTGCCCAGGGCCTTGCCACTTGCCAAGCTGACAATCATTAATCACCACATCTGCCTTTACGGTTTCACTGTGGCGCCAATGAGTTTGCTGTCCATGAGAGTGGTTTGTCCATCACCACTCCAGGGCTACCATCCTGCTGCTTCTGAAAGAACTTATTTCCAGGTTTTAGGTAGTACAATTGTTGCTTAGAAAAGGTGCTGAAGTCAGGGGTGTTCTTGCTTGTTGAGGAAAGACTGGGTATATCGCAGGAGTCTATAAAACATTTGACTTTGTCTTCTTCTGAAAGTGTAGAGTCTAGACTTGGAGGTGGTATATTCTGGTGCCTGTGCGCCAGCCAGTTATTAACTCATGCTCCAAGTCAGTAAGTTACAGAAGCAGTTATCTTATTATTTAAACCAATACCATTGGTCATAAAAGCCAAAGTCTCAAAGAATTTTGTAGCTTTGAATTTCATATTTCTGAGTATCCAAGTGTGACAGGCTTTGACAAGATCTTTAATACCAGTCCCGGTAAAATGAGTGCCTCTGACATTGGAAAGACGGACTGTAATTTTCCATGTTAAAAACACCATTTCAAGCAGGTTTTCTCTCTCTCTCTCTCTCTCTCTCTCTCTCTCTCTCTCTCTCTCTCTCTCTCTCTGCAAATTTCTCTCTATCCTGTGTAGATTTTCTAAAGCTTTTCACACTAGCTTTCCACTAAGTGTGAGATAAGAGCTAAAAATCAAGTATAAAGACTTTTCCGTGTTGAAGGAACAGTTTAATTTTAAGAGCAATTGATCTTTGAGGGTTTCTGCCGATGCGGCGAGGGGCGGGGCAGATTTGAGGGAGAGATTGGAGCAGATGAAAGCTGAAGAACACAGGGTGCCGGGCGATGATAGGAGAAGAAAGGCTGTGGTTTGTGGTTGTGGTTTGGGGAAGTCTGAAAGAGGTGTGGAGTCAAGAATGTGGATCTTTGGTGAAGCGATTGCCTTGTGAATAGAAAGAGCCGGGATGTGATGACATGAACTTGTAATTGTAGGCAGAGTGTGCAAGGGAGGCAGAGACCAGAGGACCCCTGGGGCTCACTGACAATCCAGTCTAGCCTACTTGGCAAGTTCTAGGTCAGCGAGAGGCCCCATCTCAAAGTCAACCTGCAGAACAACACCCAAGGCTGTCCTCTGGCCTTCCACATATATTCACATAGATATACACACAAGAAAAATTTTTTTTAAAAAAATAAGAGATTTTGTTTTATACATTTTCTTTGAACTTTGGCTTGAGGAAAGGGTTTTGGACTCTGGATTTCTTCTAGAACAATGTAGACCATTGAGTGCTAGGCATGTTTGCTGTCATGTATGTCTTATTACTTTCCTGTCAACCATCCACAGAGTATCACATTATTTTTTAAATTATCTTTCTTGAAACTATTACATTTAAGAGGATGAACATCCAAATTTGAGTCATGACATAAATACATGAAAGCAACAGAAATGAGCTCTGAGGAGCCTCACTCGGGCGGAAACAGTCCCTTGACCTCAGGGATGCACCGTCTCAACTGCGGCTTTGTCTCTTCGACACAGGAACTCTGTCCTTCTGGATGAGAAGTCAAAAAATTTCTAGAACTAGATTTTCAGAGTTGGAACAAGACACAGAGAGGCATTCTCCTTAAGGGTTTTTATCACATAAGTGACTTGGAGCAAAATTTGTCCCCAGACTCTTGGTCTGGGAAGAAACTTAACTCAGAGGCAAGTCGGTAAGTCATTTTCTTAATTAGTAATTGATGGGGGAGGGCTCAGCCCTTCATGGATGGGACCATCCCTGGTGGGAGTCCTGGGCTCTGTAAGAAAACAGGCGAGCAAGCCATGGGGAGCAAGCCAGCAAGCAACATCCATTCATAGCCTCTGCATCCTCTCCTGCCTCCAGGTTCCTGCCCTGTCTGAGTACTTGTCCTGACTTCTTTCAACAATGAACAATACTGTTGAAGTATAAGGCCAAATAAACCCTTTCCTCCCCCAACTTGCTTTTTGGTTATGGTGTTTCATCTCAGCAAAAGAAACCCTAAGACAAGCAGTGAGGAAGACATTTAGGAAAAGCAATACCCACCTTGACTCAAAATGCTTAAGATCCTGGTGTTGACCCACAGAGAAGCAGGTGTTGGTGAACACCACTAAAAGACAAGCTTGTGAGAAAAAAAATGAAGATTAATTTCTTCAGGGAAAAGGAAGGGCACCGTGCACTGAACATGTAGAAGTGGCTTTCTGAATGAACCCCAAGATGCATACTCCTTATGGGAGAAGCACGGTTGGGACAGGTCATGACATGGACTTCAGAGTCTCGCCACCATCGTCGGAAGCTCGGCTCTGCCAATACCTAGCTGGTGATCTGGGCTTAGCCTCTCTATACTCCGGTCTCTTCCTTCACAAAATGCAGATGAAGATGCCTGCTGGTGAGTATAAAACTCACTAAGACAGGTGAAGCGCTTAGCATATGGCAAACGCTATTAATAGTAAGGGTGGCTGAGGATTGTTCTCTAGAGAGAGTGTACAGACGAGGAGAGCAGGCCCTGTCTGTGACTCATTAATTCTGTCTGGGAAGAGCGAGCAGCGTGAAGACCCTGCCTGAGAAGGCTTGCACAAGGCTTTGCCATTGGCCTGCCGGGCAGCAGCCCTGGCGTGCCGACGAGGCGGGGCTGTGGGGCTGCGCGGGGCTGTAAACGGGGGCGGGCTGTGTCGCTGCGGTGTGGCGGCTCCCACCGTTGCGTGAGACGGTGTCCCTGGGTGTCACCAGGGCGCACACCGATAGGAACCTGCTTCGATGTGCGTGTCATGGCTTAAAAATAGCTGCGATCCACCTGCGCGCCGGGGCGGCGGCGCAGCGGCGGGGAACCGCGCAGGAGTCATGGGCGCCGGACTGCGGGAGCCCGCAGGCCACCTCGGGATCTGAGACCCTAGCGACCAGGAGGTAGGGACGTGTGGGCGAGGGGACGGGGGTCGGAGAGGAACAGGGACATAGGGGCATTGCCACGCGTCTCGTTTCTCCTCAGTGCCTGTCTGGATTGTCACAGGGCTAAGGCGACAGCCAGGAACCTGTTACTACCGCGACAGCCGATGTAGGGAGGGGGGCAGGGGCCGGAGCCTCTGGCGGCGGGTTATTGGGATTGGAGAAGGCCCAGGGTTGTATTCTGGACTGAGCCTGCCCCCTCCACACCAGGAGGAATAGACCCAGGCCCGAGGAATGTTGCTCTCTGCTTCGGCTCTCCTCCCAGCTCCTCAGCTTTCATCATCACTAAGGAATCTATTCTGAGGAAGGTGGTTGTTGTTGTTTGTTGATGGTGGTGGGGAAGGGGAGGGGGGTGTCTTTGAGGCCCAGGAGGAGAGGTAGGTGGAGGGGGGGTGGCGGGGATGGCGGTGGTGGTGGTGGATGTGTCTACTCTAGTGCTAGATTTTCTTCTAACTTAACCTCTGAAAACCTACCTGTTCCTGAACTCCTGAATATGCACTCATCCCTTACGAGGAGCAATCCCCCAGTCCTAGTTTGTGGTGTTTCCTGGGAGAGTGGTGGCTCCTGACCCTGGGAGAAGAGAGAGAGAGAGAGGCCTGGCTGGGAGTGTGGGATGGAAATCACTATATGCCCATGGGCCAAGATGGCTTCTTACTGCTGGACATTCAGTTGAGGTCCCTAAGGCAGATGGCAGCAAAGGGAACGGGAGGGAATTCAGCAGGTTAGCCCACCCTTGCAAAAAGGCAAGACCACACCTGGAATTGGAGACTGGGGTCTCCTCTAGATGTCGGGCTGGCCAAATGTCCTAGGGCAAGCCTCAAAGACAAGCTCTTTGGGGGGGGGGGAGGCTCAGGCAGAAGCCCACTTTCCCGAGGGCCCTCTCTCTACAGGTTCTCTGAGACACACCTGCTAGGCCCCTCATGGCTGACACTGCTCCGTGTAGTGTCCAGGACCAGTTGACACCACCGTCAACTGAGCCTTCCAGCTACCCCTGAGCCTGCGGGATGTCTTATCTCCCCCGCCCCATCATCTCCTGCTTGCTTCTCCCACTTCTACCCCACCCCCACCAGACACAGACACAAAGAAGCTCCAACCCTGCTTTGACTCAGACTTCTCTCCTTAGAGATGAGGTTTAGCCAAAGGAGGGGCTCTGCTCCTCCCACTCACAGGCTTGTATGCACAGCCCGAAGCCTTCTTCCAGCGGCTCTCAGTCAGCAAGGATTTTCCAAAAGTCCCTTTTCCTCTTTGTATCATCCCCTACTCTCGCCCTCCTGATAGCCTTCCCCGTGACAAGCTTGGCCACAAGCAGGGCAGGGATGGGTTAAGGTACTTCATCCCTCCAGCACACAGGAGACATGTCTGGCATATGTCATGGTCCCAGCTGCTGTTATCTTCCTGATAATTCTCTCTGGCTGGCTCTACCGCCGCTGCTTCCATCCCTATCCCCAGTTCCCTAGATGCTCTGCCTATAATCCCAGCCAGATGAGACCCAGATTTGGGCTGGCAAGTGTCCCGGCAGTGTGTAGAAGCACCAAAGTGTCCAACGTATGTGTGTGTGTTTCTGGGTTTATTGGCTGTGGGGGTGGGGAGATGGAGGAGAAACAGCAGCTGGGCAACTCCTTCCCGTAAACAAGGACATGTGACTCCCACCTCCTTTGGTGACAGAGCCAGAGCTTAGTGGAGGGACCCACAGCAGCTAGAGAAAGGAGGTATTTAAGCGCTTAGGCTAGCCTTGCCTTCTGCTGCTGAAGGGCCTACTCCTCCAGACCCAGCCCCGTGGGAAGGAAAGGAAATAGCTTCTCTGGACTCACTCAAGTCTACCCGACCCTCCTTTGCTTGCAGCATCAGCTTCCTGGTGACCGAGCCCATCATCCCTCAAGCCACAGCTCCTGCCACCTTGAAGATGTGTCCCGGCAACTGGCTCTGGGCCTCCATGACGTTTATGGCCCGCTTCTCCCGCAGCAGCTCAAGGTCCCCTGTTCGCACTCGAGGGAGCCTGGAGGAGATGTCCTCCGCTCACCATCCCTTCCTCAACGTCTTTGAGTTGGAGAGGCTCCTCTACACAGGCAAGACGGCCTGTAACCATGCCGACGAGGTCTGGCCAGGCCTCTACCTCGGAGACCAGTATGTAATAGGCGGCAGGAGGGACCAGGCCTGAGTGTGTGCATGTGTGCGTGTGTGTGTGTGTGCATGTGTGTGTGTGTATGTGTACAAGGAGAAAGGTGGCAGGGGGACCAGGCCTGAGTGTGTGCATATGCGTGTGTGTGTGTGTGTGTGTGTGTGTGTGTGTGTGTGTGTACAAGGAGAAAGGTGGTAGGCAGACACGGACTCACCTTGCCAGTTCCAGGTTGAAGAGTGAAGGGAGTAGGCATATAAACAAAGAGAAGAAGCTGAAGGGCTTGAGGGATTTGGGGGCCAGATTTATTAAAATACTCCACTCTGGACAGAGAAACTCTGTTGAGGAAATTGTGGTACTCATGTAGAAAAGAACTCATATGAAATGCCAACAGTATAGACCAGACAGGTTGTTCTGACTTCCAGCTATTGGGGCGTGGCTCTGAGAAAAGGTAGTCACTAAGACCGAAACGGTAGACAGTAAACTGAAGAGGAGACCCGGCGAAGCCACCACAGTCCAGGGTCATGAAGAGGGAGCCATTGAAGGGGGCGCACTCCCTAATACGTGAGCTTTTTCTTTTTAATGGCACTTTATTAATCCTCCCGGTAGCTTTGTGAGCTGGGGGGGGGGTCCCTCTCCCTGAGTTACAGAGGAGGAAAAGGGAGCTCTGAGAAGTTGTGACTGCACCAAGATCATCCAGGCTAGAAACGGGAGTGCCAAGAGTTTGTGGGTTGGGTTCGGTGGCCTTTTGAGATTGCTTGGCTAGGCTAGTATCTGACCAACTTGTCTGAGGGGTTTCCATCACTAAGCTGCTATGGTATGGGCCAGATGGTGTCTGAGGATGGCTATAGATCAGAGCACACAAGAGCCCTTGAGTAACTAGCAAACAGAAGAGGTTTCTAGGTGTCCGGGAGAATATAAAGCAGACCCATATAATCTAGAGTTTATCAGTGGTTTATTTATTCATTCATGCATTTATTTATTTGTGTGTTTTATGCATATGGGTGTTTCATCTACGCAGATGAAATGTATGTCTGTCTGCACCCCAGAAGAAGGCGCTGGATTTAATGGAACTCCAATTAGAGACAGTTGTGAGCCTCCATGTGGGAGCTGGGAATTGAACTCGGGACCTCTAGGAGAACAGCCAGTGCTCTTAACCGCCGAGCCATCTCTCCAGCCCCAGCCCCTGCATTTGTTTATTGGTTCTGGGAGCCAAATCTAGAGTAGTGCACAAACTGGGTACACACGCTGCTGTGAAATTACCCACAAAGCCCTAGCTAAGACCTGGAATAGGAGCTGGCCCCACAACTCCCCTGATACACACATCCCTCCAGTTTCCAGGCTCTGTCCACCAAGGACTTCTCTCTGCCTGGACACCCTGGTGGCAGGAAAATTACTTTCTTAAAGTGCTCTAACCTGGCTCCGCTAGAGTTCTCTCTTAATACGATGCCCTGTCCTCACGTGAAACCTCGGCACTGGTTTCCTGGATCTTGAATCCTTTGACCCTGGGTCCATCCTTTAGAGCCTAAAGATAAGGAAAATTCCACTTCCTCAGAGCGGTCCCGGTATTTGATTACAATCGTCTTGACCCCACCCCCCTCAGACTCTTCCCTAGCCCAATCATTCCCAGACCTCTCAAACACTGCTCACAGGACATGACCCCAAGTCTGCCACCTTCCTCTGATCTAGGGCATTAGTGAGTACCGTGAAGGTTTGTAGCCAACAACAGCAGCATCTAGGCTGAAGCTTTCTGGCATCTTGGTTTCCCCATCTCCCTTCTAACGTCTGTTTAACACAGGGACATGGCCAACAACCGCCGTGAGCTCCGTCGCCTGGGCATCACCCATGTCCTCAATGCTTCACACAGCAGGTGGAGAGGCACCCCGGAGGCCTATGAGGGACTGGGCATCCGCTACCTGGGTGTCGAGGCCCATGACTCGCCAGCCTTTGACATGAGCATCCACTTTCAGACAGCTGCGGACTTCATCCATCGGGCACTGAGCCAGCCAGGAGGTAGGAGAGAATGCAGAAGGGGAAGGGGGAGCAATAGGTACGGTGTTCAGAAGCCCCAGGGTTCACGGATGGAACAAAAACTTGGCCATGAGACAAACTGCTTAGGAACCGGAGCTGAGGAAAGAAAAATGTTCTCTCAGTCATCTTTTTCAAGGCTGTTTTCAAAAGGGACGAGGGCCTCATTTAAGGTGCAAAGCTACTCCTGGATGCTGAGGTTATGAATGGTGTAGCTTTTACACTTTTGTTTAGAGCCTGTCCTGGAACTAGCTCCTGTAGGCAAGGCTGGCCTCAAACTCACAGAGTTCCGCCTGCCTCTGCCTCCCGAGTGCTGGGATTAAAGGTATGTGCCACCACCACCTGGCTAAAACTGGTTTTAAAATGCTTTAGCTATGGGGGGGGGGGGGAGCGCGTTGGCCCTCTGTATTGCCAAGTTCTGCATCATTGGATTCAACCAGCCATAGACTGAAAATATTTGGGGTGGATGTACATACAGAATGTGTTTAGACTTCTTTTTATTAGTCCATGGACAATATAGCATAACAACTATCTGAAGAGAATTTACATTACATTAGTGGACATAAAAATCCAGGAATCATCAAAAGTATACAAGAGGGCGGGGTGTATGCCATTGCTGTATCATTTTATATGCGGGAACTGAGCATCCATGGGGGTTGGTGATGGGAAGGTTTTTCTGAATAGCAAGAGGCAACCATATATATAGAGAGAGCGAAAATATAGTCAGTGGAGAAAAAGCAAGATAGAAGGGTGTAGAAGGGTGTGATGCAGTGTGCTCATAGATCCAATTACTCCAGAGGCTGAGGCCTTATCTGAACTCAAGCTCAAGCTTTGTTTGGGCAACATACCAAGACCCAGCCTCAAATACCAAATATTCGAGCACCAAAAGAAGCATTAAGGAGGAACTGAGGGCATGACTCCGGTGGGAAAGAACTTGCCATACAGGGGCACTGTCTCCCAGCACTGGTGAGGAAAATCTTACAAGGCTCTTCAGGCTTGCTGGCCAGCCTGTCTAGCCTACTCTGCAAACTCCAGGTTCAGCAAGAGAGCACAGGTCAAAAAATAATAATAATAAGATGAGAACAGCTCAGGAAGACACCCAACATTGACTTCTGGCCCCCACAAGCACACTCACATCTGTGTACACACATACACATATCTACCTTACACATGTACACAGAAGGAGGGCTGGGGAAGACCTAAGGCTAGATTCAACATGGATGGATTCCTCTTGATGCATCCAATGTCAGCGGAGTCCCTGCTCTGTTCAGAGCTCCGGTTTACATCAAGAATGAGACAGAGGGGCTGGAGAGATGGCTCAGCGGTTAAGAGCATTGCCTGCTCTTCCGAAGGTCCTGAGTTCAATTCCCAGCAACCACATGGTGGCTCACAACCATCTGTAATGAGAGGCCTGCAGGAAGAATACTGTATACATAATAAAAACAAATAAATAAATATTTAAAAAAAAACTTAGAATCACAAAAATATTTTATTTCTGACTTAATTATCCTAAAAAGCAGCAAAGNCCCTCTTCTGGCCTTCAGGCATACACGCAGAAAGAATATTGTATACATAATAAATAAATAAATATTTAAAAAAAAAAAAAGAATGAGACAGAACCGCTGAGCTCTGCTCAGGTTCATGAACACTAAACTTCAGAATTCCTTCTCCATCCTGGTCTGCCCTGGTCTCTCCCCTTTGCCAGGGACCTTCATTATTTGTTTGGAAGTGCTGGGGATCGAACTCCGGGCCTTGCTCATGCTAAGCACACACTCTGCTACTGAGTGTGTGTGAGTGAGTGTGTGCGTGTGTGTGGTGTGCACTCATCATGTGCCCTGGTGGATCTATGACAGTCAGGGAACAACGCTGTGGAGTCAGGTCTTTATGATCTTTACACGGGTTCTGGGGCCAGAATTCAAATCATCAGGCTTGTATGTAAAATGTCCTTCCCTGCTGAGGCATCTCACCAGCCCAGGATCTACATTGTACACCCCGCTCATCCTCATCCATCGCCACCTCTGCGTGCCTTGGTTTACCCTCTTATGCTGACCTCTCCCCCAAGCCTCCTCCAGGCCATCACTCAGCAGTCTCTCAGATGTCTCTTTGCCTGCCTTTTCACAGGGAAGATCCTGGTACACTGTGCTGTGGGAGTGAGCAGATCGGCCACCCTGGTGCTGGCCTACCTCATGCTGTACCACCACTTCACCCTTGTGGAGGCCATCAAGAAAGTCAAGGACCACCGCGGCATCATCCCCAACCGGGGATTCTTGAGGCAGCTCCTAGCCCTGGACCGGAGGCTGCGGCAGGGTCTGGAGGCATGAGGGAACGGAAATCGGGCCAGGTTCCTGGGTGGTTTCCTGGCTCCCAGCTGGGAAGAGGAGAGCCAGGTGGCAGGAGGTAGAAAGGCCAGACAACCCATCCTCCCCCAGTGGCAGGAGAGGGAAGGGCCCCCAGGCCACTGTCCTCATTGTGGAAGGGGATGGAGAGCCAGATTGGGCAGTGTGGTAGGTGGGGGCTGCTAACCCGGGAAGGAAACAGCTGGGCTGTAGGTAGAAGCTGGTTCTACGATTAGGACAGCACCAGATTCCAACAGGGTGGGCCCAGTGACTCAGAACCCCTTTTCTCTCATTGTGTGCAAGTGTTTCCCCTCTCTCCCATTCCAAACAAAGGGACCACTGCTGTGCAGTACCTGAGCAGTGTGGGGTCCCGGGGGTGTCAGCATGCTGCAGCAGGGATGTAAAGGAAGGTGTACAGGTTGCAGAAAACAGTGGAGAAAGAGTCGGGGATGGGGTGGTGTGGAAGCCACAAAGCCCGAGGGAGAAACCTACAGGCGTGCAACTCCAGGACCAGGAGGTGTGGGAGGGCTGACGTGACACCCCAGGGGAGCTGCTCAAGGTCAAAGGAGGGACGCCGGTGAATGGCTGTGAGTCTTTAGGTGGTCATATTCTCACTGAAAATCATGTGTCTGGAGTAAAAATAAAGATCTGAAAAAGACGAGAGTGTTTTTACATCATTAACAGTTTGACCCCTCTCTTCTGGGCACCACAGTCTCACTTACCCACTCATTAACCCTCCACCAATTCTTACCTAGCCCTATGAAATCTTGAAGCGCTGTTCCTCACTTGTCCACAAGGCGGCAGCAGAGGACTAAAATCTTGAGGTCGCAGCAGCTTCTGGATGCTGCCCAGAAGAGATATCTTACATTTTCCAAGGATATGTCCGTCTGTCCCCCTCGGGCTGATAAAACAACAGAATATCAATCTTAAATCAAGATCAGCCCTAAGTGCCCTACTTCAGGAGCCAAAGTATTAAGGGGCAGTTGTTTCTTTTTTAATCCTTCTAGGTTTCGCTTAGAGGAATGTAACCTTGTGAAACTTCATAAAAAATGTCAGACATCCAGGAAGGACGGCGTGCTATCTCAGCTGCCAGATTACCACCACAACTCTTGCCCAAAAAAAGAAAAAGAAAAGGAAGGAAGGAAGCAAGCAAGCAAGCAAGCAAGCAAAAAGTGTGCTCAGTATCTGTCGGAATGGGGAAAGAGGATAGACAGACGTGCAAGTGAAACGTACAGGGGAGAGGTAGCAAGACAGCTCCGCCACCAGTAAAGGCAGTTCCCACCAAGCTGGGTGACTGAGCTTGATCCTGGGACCCACACAATGGCAGAAAAAGAGCCATCTCCCACAAGCTATCCTGAGTTTCATGTGCCCGCTGTAGCACACACACAGTCACATGCAAATAAACATAGGTCCTAAAAATGTTCACATATGAAGTGTATATCCCAGTATAGAGTATAGACGTCTAAAAACGTTCATATATGAAGTGTATATCCCAGTATAGAGTATAGACGTCTAAAAACGTTCATATATGAAGTGTATATCCCAGTATAGAGTATAGACATCTAAGGTCGGAAGGCACCTCCACAGATGGCATTTCAATTCCTTAAGTTTACTTATGTATCTATTTTACTAACTTTATTTTATGTGCATTGGTGCGAAGGTGTCAGATCCCCTGGAACTGGAGTTGCAGACAGTGATGACTTGAAGCAGGCCTAGGAGACTTCGCCATCTCTGGGGAAGGGGAGGAATGCTCACCAATTCTTCACCCCTGTCACTAATCCCAGCTGGGAAGTGCCAAATCAGCATAGCTCAGAGCCAGCTGCTGCTTGTGATCCCAAGGAGGCAGGGGCATCTAGAGCAAGATGGGTAGCTACCTTACAATTAGGCTGGCCAGCAGGGGGCTCCACAGGGCTACACCCATGGGCCCCTGCGAGAAACTGATCCAGTGAGATCTGTTGGGCATGTAAAATAATCCATTTATGTTGGTTAATCAAGATCCATCAGGATGGTGATAGCTTTCCAGCATTGATGAGACACTAGTATAAGCCTTTGGGCTCACCGTGAAGACCTGTCCCCATGTAGAGCCCTCACTGAAAAATAACAACATTAGTGCATATGCACAATAGAACTTTTTTTCCCAGCCATAACGAAGAATGAAGTTGTAACATTTGTTGGAAAATGAATAGAGCTAGAGACCAACGCGCTAACTGAAATAAGCCAGGCTCAGAAAGACAAATGCTGTGTGTTTTCCTCATATAAACAATCTAGATCTAAGGGGCTGTGTGTATGCCTCTGTGTGTTGGTCTTAGGCCTTAGGAGGGAACTTACCACAGCCATTTAGTTAAAGAGACGTGATGCCAAACTGCGTTCTAGTAGTCATATTTATACCCATAGACAAATGTTACACCTAGTCTCCAGCCAGCTTCCCTTCATAATGGACTGTGATAAATACGGAGACTCATGACTGTCCAAGGTACTGAGAATACACGATAGTTCAGTGGTCAGCCCTGGACAGGACACCTATAGCAACACCTTTGTGCTGTGGGACAATGGTCTTACACCCTCTTACTTACACTGTATTGCTTTAATAAAATGCTGATTGGCAGTAGCCAGGCAGGAAGTAGAGGCGGGGTGACGAGAACAGGAGAATTCTGGGAAGAGGAAAAGCTGAGGCTGCAGTCGCAACACAGAAACAGAGGAAGCAAGATGAGAATGCCTTGCTGATAAAAGGTGCCAAGCCATGTGGCTAACACAGACAACAATTATGGGTTAATGCAGGATATAAGAGTTAACAAGAGCCTGAGCTAATAGGCCAACCAGTTTATGATTAATGTAGACCTCTGTGTATTTCTTTGGGACGGAATGGCTGCAGGACTGGGCAGGACAGAAACCTCTGTCAACACCTCTGCTGTCAGAGAACATTGAGGAAGAGTGGGCAGAAAGTGCATAAGAGCCAGAAGATCAGGAAAGGGGCTATGAATGCTAGGACCACTCTCCTTCGTTTGGATGCTGGTGGGTTCTGGGTAGAAGCAATCCTTGTTTTCACGTACGTGCCCACAAGTGAGACCACACGTCTCCAATGGGTAGATCAGTGGGTGATTGTGGTAGTTTGAACGCAATTGGCCCCCATAAACTCATAGGGAGTGGGATTATTAGAAGGTATGGCTTTGTTGGGATAGACATGGCCTTGTTGGAGAAAATATGTTACTGTGAGGGTGGGCTTTGAACTCTCATAAACGTCCAGTCCACTCCCAGTCCATTTCCTGTTGCCTCATGATCAAGGTGTAGCCAGCACCAAATCTGCCTACAAGTTACCATCATCCCTGCCATGATGGTAATGGACCGAACCTCTGAACTGTAAGCCATCACCTCAATTAAATGTTTTCTTTTATAAGAGTTGCCAGGGTTATGAGGTCTCTTCATAGCAATAGAAACCCTAACAAAGGCAAAAGTTTTTACCAGGGACTGGGGTATTTCTGTGTGTTTTTGGAAGAATTTGAACTTTAGTGCTTTGGGTTTAGGAAATGCTCTAAGTACCGCATAATGGGCCATAAGAGCACGAACATCACAGACAAAGGTGCTCAGAATGACTTGAACTGTAGGAGACTGGCTCAAGGCATTTCAGAGGAGAAGACTAATATGTAGCCTAGAGGTCATTCCTGTGCTATTTTGGTGAAGAAAATGATTGCCTTTTGTCCTTGTCAGAAGAGTCTGCCTACGGCTAAAGTAAAGAGTTCTGGATTAGTTCTATTGGCAAAGGAAATCCTCAAATCAACCTGGTATAGACCCTGTCATAGGGTTATTATTATTAGTGGTAATTGTAATTTCTGCTCTGTCCCTTTAAGAGACAGGCCACGCCCACCCCTCCACCCCCATCCAGAGGCAAGCTGATCTTCAACTTTCAGACTGAGTCTGGTCCCAAGGCCAGAAGAGGGCGCCAGATCCCATTACAGATGGTTATGAGCTACCATGTGGTTACTGGGAATCGAACCCAGGACCTCTGGAAGAGCAACCAGTGCTCGTAGCCACTGAGCCTTCTCTCCAGACCCTAGTATATGTGCTGCCGAAGCAAGCACCTGGCCTTGCCTTGTAGTCAGACTGATGAATATCTTTGTTGTTGTTGTTTATTTTTTGTTTTGCTTTTCAAGACAGGGCTTTTGGAGCCTGTCTTGGAACTAGCTCTTGTAGACCAGGCTGGCCTCAAACTCACAGAGATCTGTCTGCTTCTGCCTCCCAAGTTGTGGGATTAAAAGCATGTGCCACCACTGCCCGGCACTGATGAATATCTTAAATATCACCATAGAACCATCATCCAGCAACTGATAGAAACAGAGGCCAAGACCCGCTTTAGAGCACTGGACTGAGCTCTCAAAGTCCTCCATCCCAGCCCCATGTGTCTCAAAGTCCAGTTGAAAAGTGGGAGGAATGAGAATATGAGCAAAGAGGTCATGACCATGATAGGTACACCTACTGAAACGGTCTACCTGAGCTAATGGGAGCTCACCAATATCAGCCAGACTGGGAAGAAACAAACATAGTCCTTCTGAATGTGGTTGACAGTTGCATAGCTGGGGCAGATTGAGGGGCCACTGGCAGTGGGACCAGGATTTATCTCTACTGCATGTACTGACTTTTGGGAACCTGTTCTCTTTGGATGGATACCTTGCTCAGCCTAGATATAGTAGGGAAGTTTGGATCTTCCCCAAAGCAATGTGCCTTACCCTCTCTGAGGAGTGGATGAGGGTGGGGTGGGAAGGAATAGGAGGATGGGAGGGAGTGGGAGCTTGGATTGGTATGTATAATGAAAAAAAAATAGTTTTCTTTCTTTTTTTTCCTCCAAGCAAACTCCCAGTAAGCATTGGGAGCCAACCGGGAGAAGGGGGTTGGCATCATGAGGTTCTCAAGCAGAAAGCTCGGAGAGGAGCCCAGCCCCACCTGTCCTGGGGCACAGGGAGTGTTTCTCAGCTCACAGGCCAGCTTCTTATGTTTCTCAGACAGCAAGACATAAGCTGTCACCCGGCCCAGTAACTTTCTTCCGTTGTTAACAGACACAGAGATTAAATCCAGCCCCTCCTCCTTTGTTCGCAGAGTTTATTCATCAACTGGATCAAAGCTCCAGCGAGTCCACAGTCTCAGCCCAGTACCTGGAAAGAGTCTGCGCTCCTAATCCCAGGTGAGACCAATGACCAATCCTAGCGTGGAGAGGATACATCCAGAGGGCAAATCAAAATACTAACCTGGAGACGGAGCACAGTCTGCCCTGAGAATGTGTAAATCCTAGCCGTCAGAGGTGCAAAGACACTGACCCCCCCCCCCCGCAACCCTCCATCCCAGCCCCATGTATCTTGATCCTTGTACCAGGGAGAGAAGAGACCCTCACTTTTATTAGAATTAAGGAGAAGTGTCGGGCGGTGGTGGCGCACGCCTTTAATCCCAGCACTCCGGAGGCAGAGGCAGGCGGGTCTCTGAGTTCGAGGCCAGCCTAGTAAAGAGTAGTTCCAGGACAGGCTCCAAAGCTATAGAGAAAAGAGAAACCCTGTCTTGAAAAACCAAACCAAAAAAAGAGCGAGAGAGCGAGAGAGCGAGAGAGAGCGAGAGAGAGCGAGAGAGAGCGAGAGAGAGAGAGAGAGCGAGAGAGAGAGAGAGAGAGAGAAGCATGTCCCAATATGTGTCACCTAGGGAGGAAGAGGAAGAGAAGGCAAGCTGGACACTCAGGCAGGGGCTCATTCCATTTTCTTTTGGTAATGCCTGCCTGGTACAAAAGTCTCCCTGCTGCCAAGCCAGAAGGGGGTTGGCAGGTTCACACAGGTGAATAATCACAACCTCAAAATTACCACAGCTGGAAGGAGGCCGGGAGAATGTTCAAGGTCAGTGACTCTCCCCGCCCCTGCCCTTCTGTTTCCTTCTTCCTTTCCTTTTCGGACGGATTGACGTAGGAGACCAACAGCTTTATTAAGGATTCCGCAAAAATTTGGCAAATGTTTTTGAAAGCATATTTGTAAACATTATGCTTGCCTTCTCAGCTGGCAGTGTTTTCGAAAGACAATACCGGGAAAGCAACCATCTGGGAGCAAGAGTATTAGTTCGCAATCCTTGTATGTATCAGACCACAAAATGTACGCTCCCACATGCTAACACAAGAGCGAGTTCTAGTCGGCATCCACAGATAAACGGCACGGCAGGAAGTTTATGCTGTTGGATGAGTTATGGTATGTTGTGGGTAAATACATCTGCTCTTTTTCAAGACATATTTTTATTCTTTTTTCTTTCTTTCTTTCTTTCTTTCTTTCTTTCTTTCTTTATTAAATATTTCAGTCTCTTCCCCACCTCCGCCTCCCCTTTCCCTCCCCCTCCCCCAATCCGTTCCCCCTCCCTCTTCAGCCCAAAGAGCAATCAGGGCTCTCCGTCCCGTGGGAAGTCCGAGGAAAACCCTCCTCCGTCCAGGTCTCGTAAGGTGAACATCCAAACTGCCTAGGCTCCCACAAAGCCACTACATGCAGTAGGATCAAAGACCCATTGCCACTGTTCTTGATGTCTCAGTAGTCCTCATTGTCCGCTATGTTCAGTGAGACCGGTTTTAACCCAGGCTTTTTCAGACCCAGGTCAGCTGGCCTTGGTGAGTTCCCGATAGAGCATCTCCATTGTCTCAGTGTGTGGGTGCACCCCTCGCGGTCCTGAGTTCCTTGCTCATGTTCGCTCTCCTTCTGCTCCTGATTTGGACCTTGAGATTTCAGTCCGGTGCTCCAATGTGGGTCTCTGTCTCTGTCTCCTTTCATCGCCTGATGAAGGTTAATATTCAGGAGGATGCCTATATGTTTTTCTTTGGGTTCTCCTTCTTCTTTAGCTTCTCTAAGAACCCGAATTGTAGGCTCAATGTCCTTTATTTATGGCTTTATTTATTCTTTTGATTTATGTGCGTGTGTAAATATCTATCTGTGTGTGCCTGGGGAGGCCAGACGAGAACTCCATATACCCTGGAGCTGGAGTTACAGGAGGCTGTGAGCCGCTTGATGTTTGTGCTGGGAACCGAACTTGGATCCTCTGCCAAAGCAGCAAGAGCTCTTTAGCCCCAATAGCTGTTCCTTTTTTTCTATTCATGTCACCTGGGATTCAGAAGGAAGCAACGTGTAAGCACATACGTCAGGTAGACATTAGTCTCTTGCTTATTTATACACTTCTGTATATTTTTTGAAGCGAGTCATGAAGTCAGTGATTTTGTCTTCCTTTGTTGAACCCAGGAACTGGCACACGGGAGCCAAGTGTGTTACCAGGAACCTGTACCCCCAACTCTGAGTGCTAGTATTTCAAACAGCTGTTCCTGGGAGAACAGGAAAGGGGGCCCATTGTGATTCAAAGAAACAGTTCTGTTTTTGTCTTATAGACGCAGGTTTTATTTTGATCATTTTATTACAAGAGATTGAAAACTCGTGTGTGTTGAGGACACACACTATTCTGAGGTATATCAGCCCTTGCCATGTATTTAGTTAGTTAGTTAGTTAGTTAATTTTGTTTTTTTTTTTTTTTCAAGACAGAGCTTCTCTGTAGCTTTGGTGCCTATCCTGGAACTAGCTCCTGTAGACCAGGCTGGCCTCGAATTTACAGAGATCCGCCTGTCTTTGCCTTCCGAGTGCTGGGATTAAAGATTGCATAGTGGGTAGAGATACTATGTAAAAGCCAGGCTTGGGGTAGGCAGGGTTGCATAGTGGGTAGAGTTCCTTGCACATGGCCTAATGTTCCTAGATTCAAAAGAGAACCAACTCCTAAGGTTTATCTTTGTGCTTTGCCTTCCAAATAAACTTACACACACACACACACACACACACACACACACACACACACACACATCTTTGTTTTTAAAAAGCCACATGTGTTATTCCAATACTTTGGAGAGGTAAAGGCAAGAGGACCATCTGTGGTTATGTAGTGAGTTCTAGGTCATACTCGTCTGTCTGAAGCTTTGTCAATAAAATGCAGTCAGGATAAAGAGAGGGAGGGAAGGAAAGAGAGGAGGAGGAAGGGAAAAGGAAGAAAACCAAAACCAGGGCTCAGGTGGGAGCATTGTCAAGCACCTGCTAGAAGCTATCACCCCATTTTGCACCCTAATCTTCCTCACGTTAATGAGATGGCCCTGAGCTAAAACCACACACATCACTGCCCAGCTACAGATTATACCCCACATAATCTCACAGAGTAATGGAACCACGGGACAAAGTTTTCTCCAGCAGGAGAATGGAAGTGGGGCTGTTTCTTAGGAAATGGTTGTCCCTTGTTCCTTTCCCTTGGGCTGTAACACAGGACATATGACTGGCAGCAATCTATTGCAACAAACTAAGAAACAAAAAGCCATCTATTGCAAGAAAGAGAGAGCTGGGCTGGAGAGATGGCTCAGTAGTTAAGAGCTTTGCTTGCTCTTCCAGAGGTCCTGAGTTCAATTCCCAGCAACCACATGGTAGCTCACAACCATCTGTAATGAGGCCTGGTGCCCTCTTTGGGCCTGCACTGTATACATAATAAATAATCGGGAACTCACCAAGGCCAGCTGGCCTGGGTCTGAAAAAGCCTGGGTTAAAACCGGTCTCGCTGAACATAGAGGACAATGAGGACTACTGAGACCCCAAGAACAATAGCAATGGGTTTTTGATCCTACTGCACCTATTGGTTTTGTGGGAGCCTAGGCAGTTTGGATGCTCACCTTACTAGATCTGGATGGAGGTGGGTGGTCCTTGGACTTCCCACAGGGCAGGGAACCCTGATTGCTCTTTGGGCTGACGAGGGAGGGGGACTTGATTGAGGGAGGGGGAAGGGAAAGGGGAGGCGGCGGTGGGGAAGAGACAGAAATCTTTAATTAATTAATAAAGAAATAAATAAATTAAAAATAAATAAATAAATCTAAAAAAAGAAAAAAGAAAGAGAGAGCTGACGGGAGAGGGTACAGCCCAGGAACATGGGCTCAGCATTACTGCGTGGAGCTTCCTGGAGAAGCAGATGCAAGTAGGCAAGGACATGCACGGAAAGCATTGTAAGGTTAAGGCCGTGACTGTGTTACAAGATCCTGTCTCAAAAGGAAGTAAATCAATAATTAAAACCCAAATACTTGCTATTGTCTAGTGATGTCTGTGGGCCGTTCTGCAGAGCCTGTCTCTGCCGGCTGCCTGAGGATCTCTCAGGAGGTGGCAGCCAGCACTGTGACCATCATGGGGACCGCAATAGTCAGAAACATCTCTCAAGCTCACTTTTGGGCTGCTGTCACACAGCCAGACCAAGCGCCTTACCATGTGACTTCTCTGCTGGCAAGTGTCTTTACGGCTGGTAGTGACTTCCCTCAGAACTAATGACCCAAGAACCAAACTGGCTGAGAATTAGATTTGTTTGTTTGATTTGTTTTTCCAAGACAGGGTTTCTCTGAGTTGCCCTGGGTGTCCTCCAGACTGACCTTGAACTCAGAGATCTGCCTGCCCCTACCTTCAGACCCGCTATTAAAGGCACGTACCACTACGTCAGGCTGTTTTTAAATCTATTATTTCCCTCGCTATGCCAAGCCTCTCCATTTTTTTTTTTTTAAACCTCCAGGGCTTTATTACAAAAGGAGTTGGTTGCTAGAGCGGGACCTCTCCAGTCTTTTTCTGCGTCTTCTTCCCTCCCAATATGTAACTCCAGGGAAGGTCAGTGGGCCACTCAAGGGTGTCTGGGAGAGTGAAATATGGTAGTATTTTCTTCAAAGTCCTCCAAATCCTCTGGCTGCTGTTGAGAATTTTCTCATAGCAGAGGTAGGGGCTTAGTCTCATCTCCCAGATCCTCCATATCTACATCCTGGGGAACTTTCATCTTCTTTTGTCTTTTGGGCTGTGGCTCACTAGTCCATGGCTGCCTTTTCTTTCTGAGCAAGGCGGATTTGCTGCAGGAGTTTCCTGCGCTTCTTCCCGGACAGCGTGATGTTGGCACGTGCACTGGATGCCCGCTTCTTGAGGTGGTGCCTTGTGGTCAGCCCCGCGTCTATCACAGCCCCGACCACCTGGCGCTTCCGTCGCCGATCCCTGCTCAGCACCCTCTGGCGCTTGAATAACTTCTTTTTCAGCTCCATGCGGGGACGATTGATCTTTCCTCCGGGAGGTCCCATAGCGGCACGTGGAGCCGCACTTCCGCTCCGCTCGCAGGTTCCGCCTGGAGCAAAGGCTCCGCCCGCCTTGCACCCGCGGACCAATCGCAATGCGAGGGGAGGGGCAGACTCCGGGCTTATATAAATGTGTTCCGCGGTCATTACGGGTCTTTCGAAGGACGTCTTTCACGTAAGTGGCTTCTGACTGTTGGTATACTGGGGCAGTTGGGCGCTGCTGGGATTTGGGCCTGGGCTTGTAGACCCTCCATTTCTTGGCGGGGACCGGGCGTGAGGTCCTGCTCCCCGTTATGTATGGAGGCAGAAGGAAAGGGCCCTCTCGGCGTTACGTCTTCGGTGCCTGCGGCCTCCCGTTCGCCGGTTCTATCCTCAGACGCCGGGACATCTCTCTCGATGCAGAAATGTAGCCAGAATCGGCAGTCCCCTCCAAGCCTCTCTACTTTTGCAAGTGGCCCGTGCCTTTGGCGTTTTATCTACCGCGTTCCCGCCTACACCAATATCCCAAAGCATTTCCCCTGTGTCTTCTTGCAACTGTGTTTTATACAATTCTAGGATTTTTGTTTTGTTGTCTTGTGGGTTTTTGTTTTGTTATTATTTTGGTTTTATTTGTTCGTTTTTGTGACAGGGTTCCCACCCAGTCACCCAGGTTGGCCTGGCACAGCAATTCTCCCACCTCCGCCTCCCAGATGGCGCTAGGATTAAACATTGTTTGAGCTGATTCACCTGGCTTTGGCTTTCAAGCTTAATATCTGGATCTTTGATTCATTTTGATTTGGTCTGGTGGGTTGATGACACAGAAAGAGAGCTACTTTCACTCTTCCGCAAAAAAGTTTCCTGGACACTGTTTATTGACCGTCTTTTCCCCACTGTTCTTGGCACTTCTGTCAGAAACCAGTTAGCTATGTGAGGACAGATTGATTTCTGATGAACCGAATCATTAAAATGTTGAAGGCCAAAGCTTTTCCCATCTGCTGTGCCCATTGCCAGCCCTCATCTGAGGCGCTGAACTGTAGCCAGTGTCAAGAGGGATGAGGATGGCTGGCCTCGGGAGAACTTACCGGACCGTGAAATGGTGTGCGCAAACATATAGATGATTAGCCAGGCGGTGGTGGCGCACGCCTTTAATCCCAGCGCGTGGGAAGCAGAGACAGGTGGATCTCTGTGAGTTCGAGGCCAGTCTGGCCTACAGGGTGAGTTCCAGGACAGGTTCCAAAGTTACAGAAAAGCCCTTTCTTGAAGAGCAAAACAAAGTCACAAAAAGGTATACAGTATAGACCACGTGGTACCCACTATAGCAGGGCTTCTGTGAGTCAGTCCTGGGATCTTCTCCGCTCAGCTTTGCCAGCTGTCTGCAGAGACACCTCCCTGGCCCTGCCTTCTAGGTGTTTTCCCTAGGAGGCTCATTTTAGCCTGAAGGCGAATGGGTAGGGAAAAGAACTTCTCACTTCCTGTCACTTTCCCCTTCTAAGGCTCTTCCTCTTTTACAACTTTGGACGCGGGCATCTGATAGCCTTAATCAAAGGAAGATCACCCATCACACTTGACTTGGAACCAACGTGGAGAAATTGCCATCTATCTAGTAAAGATTGTCACATTTGGAGTTTGATTTTCAATCAGGATTAAGGATTTTTTGTTTGCTTGTTTTAGGTCACAGCAAAATGGATGGGAAGCATCAGAAAATCCCCATAGACTTCCTGTCTCAAGGCATGAACAACTTCCCCCCTTACCTATATCCCCCCACCACCAAAATGATGGGTGTGTATAACTGTTTAACCTACACAGACATGGTGGCCCCCACTTTATTTAACACCAACTCAGGAGGCAGAGGTAGGGGCATCTCTGAGTTCAGGGCCAACCTTGCTTACACAGCAACGCAAGTTCCACAGCAGCTGGAGGGTGTGGTATAGAGTTGGAGGTCAACGTAGCTTTATACACACACACACACACACACACACACACACACACACACGGAAAGGAAAGGAGAAAGGAAAGGAAAGGAAAGGAAAGGAAAGGAAAGGAAAGGAAAAAATCAGTTCAAAAAGAAGGTACTGAGATGGCTTAGTGGGAATGGGTGATTGTTGCCAAGTGTCTCAAACTGAATTTGAGCCCCAGGACTCAAATAGTGGAAGGAGAAAAGTGACTTCCACAAGTTGTCCTCTGACTTCAATGTTCCAGCAGTGGCATGTAAAGCCCTCCACAACTACAAAAAGGGGAAAAGAAAGAAAAGAAGGAAGGAAGGAAGGAAGGAAGGAAGGAAGGAAGGAAGCTGAGGGCTGAAGGAATGCAAATGCCACACAAACCTGTAAGCACCAGAAACCAGCAAAAGTTATTAAGCAAAAGAAATAAGCAGATTATATGCATTAGAAAAATAACTCTGGGTCACTATCAAATCGGAGCTCTGCTTCTCTCAACAACTAGCAGGATTGATGCAGGAAACAAGGCCTATCTATCAGAAGGATTTCTGGAGCAGGCTTTCGAAACAGAAGCTCTGGGCCTGGGCTTGGGTGTCAGTAGAGGTCACATGGCTCCCATTAGCGTGATTCCTGTGACTCTGAAGTCAGAGAAGAGGATCAGAGGCCATTAGGCACTCTTTGCAGTGACCTCATTGAGAATCCAATGTGTCATTCCTGACATCGTTCATCCCAGCACGCAGGAGGCAGACGCAGGCAGATCTCTGATTTCCAGTAAGTTTCAAGTCAACCGGAGCTACGTCGTTACTAAAACCCTGTCTCAAAACAAAGCAAAAAAAAAACCAAAACAAAACAGCAAAAATAAAAACCCAAACATCAAAAAACCAGAGAAATCAGATCTGCAAAGTGGCATCACCATCCCCCCACTAGCCTTGAATGAAAAGACTTGTTAACGAACCAATTGATAAACTCCAGTGAGCCCTCCACATTGTCAAATTATGCAATTAGGAAGGAAAGATGATTTGACGTGTAAGGGATGTATAGCTTACTTGCAAACACCACAAGTCACTGCCCACAAGGACCTTTTGAATTTGGAGACCATCTGACCATCCCCAGAGACACGAAAGGCTTCCTTTCTGCTAAGCAGGACATCTGATACTTTAAGGACTACACTTCGGAGGGCCACTCACGCACATTAGCTTGCTTAGGTGCCAGGAACTCCCCAGAGTTAGGGAAAGTACTCACTTCCAAGAGACAGATCAATAGTGGGATAAAAAGTGTCACACGAAGGGCAGGACTCTTATTCGTGGCTCCCCTCGAACACTGCCTCTGACCCTGGATGAGGCTCAAGTGTTCTAAGGTACGTCGAATAATACTGCACACTTGTTGGTAATTCTTCACGTGGAAAGATAAACAAAAACAGAGATAAACCCGTTGGGTGTGGTAGTTAGTGTAGGCCTGTAAACCCAGCTACCAGGAAGCAGCGAATAGCTGAACTGAGTTGAAGGTCAGTCAGGACTAAATAAATTTCGTTTTAAAAAAGTGAAATAAACGATGGAACTTCATGCAAAATAAATAATACTGCACAGAGAACTGGGATTATCTTTCCTTCATCCTCTGTTCATTCAACACCCACTTAAGACCCCCTGCACTGACAAAGCCAGCTTCTCGGGTTTTTAGTCACAATCTGGGAGATTGGAACCCCGGCAAGTGACGGTCTCTCAGCTTTGGGACTTAAATCCTTGGGCGCTGTCCTGGAGCGAGGTGAGAACAATAGCCCTTTGGAGATCCGAGTTTTGAGTTTCATCTGCTTTGCCTTGTTGTCTCCGTCCCCTCCTTTCGCAGTGAGTCTGGGAATGCGCTAGCTGCCACGCACAACCCTCCAGGACTGGCTGCTACAGAGCTATAGAAATTCGAGACAGGCACGGATCTGTAGGCGGAAAACAAAGTGCCACTGATCGTCTGGTCGCTTCCCCTACCCTGCTTCCCCACCCCTACCCCCGCCCCGGTCCTAGAAGGCGGCGCCGCAGACCGGGGACTCCCCAGGTCTAGCTAGGAGGCGGGGTCGGAGCCGACGCAGCCAAAAAGGTTCCCTTTTGCAGAGAGGGGGGACCCGCCTGTAAATAATACCCGGGGACAGGAGAAAGGCTCCCATTGGCCGGAGGGCAGGTGACGAGCAGGGGGCGGACTCCCGGGAGGGGGCAGTCATAGGGAGGGGGTGTGCGCGGCTCGGTGTCAGTTTTCGGAATCCCAGCGCGCACTGCTCGGTGTAGTGGGACCCCCAGCCCGGCTCAGTGCCCCGGCTGCTGTCTCCTCGGCTGGGCGTCGCGGCCCAGGTCTTTTGCGATTTCTCTCGGCAGAGCTTCGCTCCGAAAGACTTTGTTTCCTCCTCTGCCCTCTTTGTTGCTCTGCAAACCGGCCTCTCCACAGCATCTGACTACTCCGGGAGTTGCATCTCCAGCCCGGCCATCGCCGTGCACAACCCCGCCAGGTCTCAACACTCTGTCTCCGTTCGCCCCGGGAAGCCGTCCTTGACTTCATTGATGCACCCATTTCAGTGGTGTAACGGTGAGTCCCGGGTCTGGCGGGTGAGCGGACACCGCTCAGGTCCAGGTCCCGAGCCAAGTTTCCCCGTCCCAGAGACGTCCTGGCGTCCTGCGGTGCTCTGCACAGCGCGCAGTTTGAAACGACCCATTCTCAGTGTCTGGGGATAAAAAAGGGTCTGGAAACAAGTGGAGGGCTAGGGGCGTGTGAGCCGAGGGCTTCCCGGCCTTTGTATGGCGGTCTGGCTCTTCTACCCCCTTCGCCTGCCTTTGTGCGCTCTCAAACTCTGTTCTTTGTTGTGGTGGTTGGAAAATTAAATCCGCGCTCGGGCTAGGATCTCCTAGAGGGAGCTCAAGTTCCGGCTCTGAAACTTTGCAGGCTCTTTTAAATATGTATACAGTGCAACGTGCGGGACCGGGCGCGGGGTGACTTTCCCCATCTTTGTTGGTTCCCACCGGCTTCCAGGGGCAGGATTAAAGAGCGTCAATACTAAATAGATAAAGCCTTACAGATTATTGCTGGGCCCTAGCTCAGGGCTGGCCTGGCAAGATCTTCGCTTTCTGGCAAGGAGGCCAGACCGCGGGGTCTGCTTTTAGTCTAGATGGTGACAGCGCCTCTATGCACAGCCAGCCACCCGCTACCAACCCCTACCCCACACTCCACCGGGTAATGATGCTAAATTAATTCACCTGAGGCTTTTTTGGTGGCTCAGTTGTTACGGGTTAAGAGCGGGTCTGGATTCCCCGTATAAGGAGCTGATAAATCTTTCTGAGGCGGTCACTTAAGCTTTAGATGTTAAAACCACCCACCCTTCCCCACCACGGATCCCCAGAATCTTGGCCACTCTTTCTAGACATGAAGAGTTGGGCGAGGTGAAAAGCAGCTGGAGCTTTTTTTTTTTTCTTTTTGTATGGTTGACTGGTTACTCAGGGGGGTAAAAAACTATTCTTGAGTAGATTTCTGCCAGATCCTGGATTAATTATTTCAAGAGTCTTTTGTTTTAAGGCAGAGTTTCGGCTGCATGTGTATGAGTGGCCCCTGTCCTCCCCTCCCCCGCCCCCTGTCCTTCCTCCTTTTGCAAGTCAGATCTAATTTCCTGAAAATGAACCAAGCTGTGTGTGATAGGCGGGTAGTGGAGAGGGGCGGGGGATGGGGGTTGAGGCTGACGGTGTGTCCCAGCATCTGGGAAAGATTCCCTTTGGCTGGAAAGAAGCAGTTCCCAGATCTGCTGGTCTTGGCCAGACCTGCTCTGACGTCATTCCTACTTGCCGCCTGCCAGCTGAGATGCGCTGGTGTCAAGACAATGGACCAGAGACTTAGGGAGGACTAAGCTGTTAATAACCCCGAACTTTCTTCTGAGCAGTTCCCTTTGGAAACTTGCACCTTCCCTGCCCCACCCGCGTGGTGTAGGACCCAGGCCTTGCTCATTCTGAACATACTCCATCACTGACGTGCAATGCACCCTGTCTTTGTGTGTGTGTGTGTGTGTGTGTGTTTTGAGACAGTGTTTCTCTGTGTAGCTTTGGAGCCTGTCCTGGAATTTGCTCTGTAGACCAGGCTAGCCTCGAACTCACAGAGATCCGCCTGTCTCTGCTTCACAAGTGCTGGGATTAAAGGCGTGCACCACCACTGGTTTATCTTGCACTTCTTGAAGTGATTTCTGCCCCCTTGAAAAACCTCTTAGAGATCCTATATCTGGGATGCATATTCTTTGACCTTAAAGTTTCAAAGAAAAACTCAACTGTTCAATTTGGACAATAACTATTTTTTTCCATTTCTCTTCAAGAGTATTTCAAGAGTATAAGTTGAACATTCCCAATCTGAAAATTAAAATTCCTGAAAAGTTCAAATTATATAAAATTCAAATGTGAAATCACAAGAGACAGTTTCACACCATTAACTTTGCTCTGTATACAGAATTGCTTAAAATGTGTAATGTATTCTTCAGGCTACGTGAACAAGGTGTATATAAAACATAGGATGAATTTCACGTTTAGGCTTGAGCCCTGTCCTGGAGATACCAAACTATGTACAAATATTCTAAAGGAAAAACATTTCAAATCCTCATGAGGTGGGGTTTTCAAGCCAGGCGGTGGAGGCACATGCCTTGGGAGACAGAGGCAGGCAGATCTCTGTGAATTCAAGGCCAGCCCTATATACAAGAGTTAGTTCCAGGACAGACTCCAAAGCTCCAGAGAAACCCTGTCTTGAACCCCCCCCCCAAAAAAAAAAAAAACTAAAAAAAAATGAGGTGGGTTTTCACCGTCACCCATGCTGGCCTCAGAAAAACTCTGCCTGAGCCCTTCAGACTGCTGGGGTCACATAAGCTACTATGATAGGCTGTGTGTCAACAGTTTTTCCTGGGGAGATGCACCTTGCATGTCTATTTACCACCACCACCACCACACACACACACACACCCCACACACCCCACACCCCCGCTGTATTCCACGACCGGCCAAAATACAGGCACCACTGAAGTCCAACTTGGGTGAGCCAATGAGTTTCATTGGGGTTACTTACAGGAATATGGGCAAGCAGAAATGGTTCAGATAGCTATATCACTAAAGCCCACCCCAGCATGGGTGACTGCTCACAAAAGCTGGGAAACCTGAAGCATACTGCACAGCCGGCAGCTCAATAGGTGATCTAGTTGGGCTAACTCTCTTTCAGGTAGGTTTTCAGAGTCTTTTTTTTTTTTTTTTTTTTTTTTTTTTTTTTTTTTGTGTGTTTTCTTTTTTTTTTTTTTTTTTTTTTTTTTTTTTTTTGCAGCTCAGCTTCCTTCGGAGTTCAGATTCTCAACTTTCGTTGTTAACTCTGGTGGGGAGGGGCCTGGTGAATCTGTTCGGTTTCAGGGACTTCCTGAAGCTATTTGAGTTGTTTGCCTTCCTGCAGAATGAAATATTTTAATCTCAAAGAAACTATTACACAACGCAGGCTTGAACATTTATTTTTGAAGCTGCCTCCTTATACATTTCATAAAGTAAGTCCCAAGTTCGCTGATCCAGTCCTAGAGCCCCAGAGAGAGCCTTTTAGGAGTTGAGAACAGATGGAGATAACTGATTTAGGATTGCTGGAACCAAGGTACCAAAACTGTGTGCAAGTGTAAACCCTGCACACACAGTTCTGGTTTTCCAGAATAGAAATAGAGGTTCTTTAGGACCCAGTAAATACCAGAGTCCTGCTTAAATAAGTTCCTTAGAAAAGCCATGGCAAAAGTGGAGAGGATGCTGGCCCTCTTACAGTATCAGATATTTCTGGTAGGATGAAGGAGGCTACTGGCAGTACAAGGTCCTGTTTGTCCTAAACGTACAACTTTCTGGAAGAGAGTTCCTGAGGCCCTTTTCTAGGGCAGAGCGAAGGATGCTGGGGCAGGTCTAGCATGATATCTTAGAGAGTTTCTCTGAGAAAGGCCCACAGAAAGCAAATCCTCAAGTGGGGATCAGTGATGAAAATGGTATTCTTTCTAACCCTCCAGTGGTACCAAGAAGCAAGAAGCATCCTCTTGAGCAAAGCAAATGCTGGTAGCTAATTGCTTCTTTAATCTCCCCTAATTGAAAATTCTTTCAGAACAAGAGCTTCTTTCGCTTTCTGTTTCCCCCACAAGGTCTAGGTCTGTGTATAAAACACACCCGGAACAAAACCTGTTGGTTGACTGGTGATTTATTAGCTGAGGGCAGTTTCTGGGCAGTTTTCCCAAACATCAGTCTTCCTTCTTTGAAGTAGGAGCTTTTGCCAAGAAGACTAGGTTGCTTTGAGAAAACAGGGATCTGTCTGTTAACTAGCTATATAGGCAGATCAAACATTAGCTTAGGGCACTGCCAAGTGCTTAGGAGTCCAAGTTAGTATCCCCAGACCTAGGAAGGTTCAGGCTTGTTAGGAGGACACTTAATTCCTGGGCTTTTTTTGCTCCTAGAATTATAGACTCACCTCTACCATAGCATCTGTCAAGGAAAGTGCTTGAGTCTGTCTCTTTCCTATATGGAAAGTCATCCAATCCTCTATGCACTGGATTATTCTTAATATCAACTATCATGCATTGTCATATAAACAATGCAGAGTGCGACAAAAGTCAGTTTAAGTTGATACTAGCAACAACAGTGTAACAAGGTATTCTGAGCAAAACCCATGGCAAGTGATGCAAGTCCTTAGCATTGTAGAATTCTATGACAGAGATTATTGGAGTATCCTAAAGATCATGGCAGGGGCTTAGGATTCATCTCAGTAGACCACTACCTATGCAAGATACTAGTTTATCCCACAGCCTTGGCATCAGAAAGGAAAATTCTCAGGAAGACCAACACTAGACTTCAGAAAGGAGAGAATTCCAGGCAGAGAAGGCTTCATAGACAAAGGTGTGGAGACAAAGACATGGTTGGGCAAGATTTAAAAAGACTGGCCCAGGCAGAGAACGCTCACAGGATATTGCAAGGGGGCAGATGCATGTTCATATAGACTTGAAACCAGACAGGGGTTTGGAAATTACATGGTAAGTGAAGTTGGCAGATGTGCCAGACGTATAGGATAATTAGAGAAACTAGAAAGGGTGGTGACATCAATAAGGCAGGAATAGGTGTGTGAAGTAGGGGTGTGGTCATGGTTTTTGACTTTTGAATGAAGGCTTAGGTCATCCACTAGTAGAAGAGTTAGAGGAATGGCGTGTCTCGTGTGTGATGGTTTTGTCATCACGGACAGAATCATACTCATATATGACTTAGAAAATCTTTAGCTCATAGCTTTTTAAGGTTTAAGTCTATCAAGTGCGGAGGTTGTAGCTTTACAGCCTGGGGTCCAAGAAGCAGAGAGGAAGAAGGGTCACCATCTAAGCCTACTGCAGGGTGGCCTCAAGTCCAGACCATAACACTGTCACAACCGATTTCTGTCTCTGTAGCTGGTCTCCTGCAGTTGTGGTAGCACTCACTTGTGGTAATTACCAGGTAGAACCCTAGCTCCTAACCAAAGAGCCAGGAGAGAAGCTAGCCCCTAAGGTCTGGAAGGAACTGGGAAAGTAAAAGGCTGGGAGTGGAGAATGTGATTGGTGATTGGGATATAGAACACAGATTCTGGTTAATTGGAGATACCACTCTTGAATGCTTTTGCCTAATCTCTTCCCAGTTCTGTCTTATCTATACCTTCCTACATGTTTGAGGTGATATAAGAAGGAAATTTTTCCTTAAAGGAATTTGATTTTGTTTGTGGTGAGTTTTTTGGTGGGGAATCAGGGATATCACTGCATAGCCTGGGCTAGCCTAGAACCCCTGATTCCCTTGTTCCAGCCTGAGTAGACACTTCCCAGATAATTGGGGTTATAATGTTATGTTGTCATGCCCAGTTAAGAAAATCTTGCCTTTTTCTGAAGACTTTCTTTGGTTTATTGCCCAGTCTTGAGCTCACACCCACTTCAACACCAGACATGGGCAAGGGAAGACGATTGCCTCATGGGAGGGCCAGTGAGAAGGAAGCAGCAAGTGGCAGTCAGTGCTTCCAAACTGACTGTGCAGGAGGGTCTCCACGGATCTGTTTGTTTGGGTTTTTTTTGTTTTGTTTTTTTTCGAGACAGGGTTTCTCTGTGGCTTTGGAGCCTGTCCTGGAACTAGCTCTTGTAGACCAGGCTGGCCTCGAACTCACAGAAATCTGCCTGTCTCTGCCTCCCGAGTGCTGGGATTAAAGGCGTGCGCCACCACCCCCGGCTTTTTGTTTTGTTTTGTTTTTTTGACCACGGATCTTTTTGTTTGTTTTTTTGAAACAGGGTTTCTCTGTAACAGTCCTGGCTGTCCTGGAGCTCTTGTCTGTAGACCAGGCTGGCCTCGAACTCACTGAGAGCTGTCTGCCTAGGCCTCCCAAATGCTGGGATTAAAGGCGTGCGCCACCTGATCCTCCAAGGATCTTCTTAATGAATCCAGTTCATTTAGTGTGATATAGGCCCAAGACTGCACAATTTTAACAAGTTCTTAGGGGATACAAGGATGGGACCTTGAGGCTGTGAGTAGAAACATGGCCACTCAAGGAAGATGACATTCCCTGGCAACAGTCCCCATCACCACCTTGTGGAATGCCGACCTAGACTTCTGTTCCAGTTCTGATACAGTTTATTTTCTGGAACAGGTTCTTTGTATTTATTTCTTAAACCATCATTTCTATTACTCAACTTTGCAAGTTTTCCTATGAGGTTAATTCTATAACAATAACTCATTGAACATCACACAGCTTGCTTAGGAGACTTAGGTCAAGACTCAATGTATTTTCTCCCCTAAGGCTCTTCTTTTTATTATGTACTCAGTGTCTCCTTCTTGGAGGCAATTTTGATATTTTCTTTTTCTACTTTCTACTCTTGCCTTGCCTAAATTCTTTTTTTTTTTTTTTTTTTGAGACAGTTTCTTTGTATAGTCCTGGCTGTCCTGGGACCCACTCTGTAGACCATGCGGGCCTTGAACTCAGATCCACCTGCCTCTGCCACACAGAGGACTAAAGGCGTGCACCACCATGCTAGACTTCTAAATTATTAATCCTTTTAAGTACTTTGCCTATCATTTCATTTCACAGATTGATGGAGTAATTTACTCAGGACCATGTAGTTAGTGCTAATATATAAGTTTAAGTTAGAGCCTGACATTCCTACTAACGCAGTGTGCCACGGGCCCCAGTGGTAAGTGTCTAACTTTAGTATTCTTTGCCTCTTGCTTTGCAGGGTGTTTCTGTGGCCTGGGACTGGTTAGCACCAACAAGTCCTGCTCAATGCCACCTATCAGTTTCCAAGACCTTCCCCTCAACATCTACATGGTCATCTTCGGTACAGGCATCTTTGTCTTCATGCTCAGCCTCATCTTCTGCTGCTACTTCATCAGGTTGGTTGCTGGCTGGCTGATCTGGGTGGGGGGGGGAGGGGAGGAACTAAGAAGGAAGGAGGCTAGGGCATGGAGGGTATTAAGCGAGTCAAGTGCATGTGTGTGTGCCTGTGCTTGTGTGTGCATGCGCGTGCACAAACACACCAGAGCTTTGTGCTAGAGCCTCTGGTGGGAGGATGTACATTAATTAGCTCAACCCTCTGGACTCTTGAGGTCTGGTGTTTCTATTTATGTCAGCCTATCAAGTTATCCCAGAGCACATAAGGTCACCGAGGGTTGGACTGCATTCCACTAGTTGGCCAGTTAGTCTAAGGCTGTCTAGAATGACTGTTAGCCGAGCGATAAAGCCAGCACTCTTAACCTGCTTCCCACTCACAGCCAGGGAGAGGTCGGTCGGTAGGTATCGGTTCTTTCCTTCTCCCGTGAAATTGCCAGTTCTCCCAGTGCTGATGTTAGCAGACTCATACGGAAAACTCCTTGTCAGCGTTTACTTTTGAGAGCAGAAAGAATGGCATGTACTCTTAGTTGCTTAGGGATCGAGGAAAGAACTTTCGCTTGGCAGGGGTAGCTGAGCTCCAGGAACTATTTCTCCTTATGGTGAAGGCCGCACGAGTTTATGGCTGCTATCTACTAAAAAGCTGGGGAGATGATGGTTCAGTAGTTAAAGTGCCCGTATCAGGAGTAGAATTTGAATACTGGGACCTCTGTTAATGCTGGGTGAACACTGGCCCCAGGTAATTCCAGCCCTGGAATGTGGAGATAGGGTGTCTAGAGCAAGCTAGCAATCCAGACCAACCGCCTAGTGAAGCTCTGAGTTCAATGACAAGAAGCCGCCTCAGTGAATGTGATGGAGAGGCCTGAGGAAGACTTCCTGTGTCGGTCTCCTATATGTACACATATGTGCTAACACACATATTAATATGGATGTGCATGCACGTGGGGAAAGTGTTAGACATGCTTGGGACTTAGAGTAGAAACCAAAGCAGCATGCTAGCGGGGTGTTCTGTTGGTACTTACGGTTCTTTGGTCCCATGGGTCTGCCCTGTACGTTGGAGACAATAGAGCATCTTTGGTCAATAGAACATGTTAATAGCCCTTGGAGTCTTTGTGACAACTGGCCCTTTCCCTGGCACACACATTGCCTAATGCCTGGAGAGGCACAGGCTAGATAGGGTCTAATCGAATCAATTAGGAAATTAAGAGCCAGGGGTCTTGGTACCTTGTTGGGATTCTTTGCTGGAAGATGACTTCTACCTGAAAGGCAGATGCTTGGAAGTACATGAGGCAAGCACTACTTCCCCAGCCCATGGCTGCTGTGGGGCTCTTCAGAACCTTCCCAAATAGGTCTTTTGTTGATTTTTTGAGACAAGAGTTTCTCTGTGTAGCCCTGGCTGTCCTGGAACTCACTTTGCAGACCAGGCTGGACTTGAACTCACAAAGATCTGCCTGTCTCTGCCTCCCAAGTGCTGGGATTAAGGGTGTGCACCACCACTGCCTGGCCTCCAAACAGATCTTTAAAACTTGAATTTCTCCACCCTAAGTGTGCAGAGAAAATAGTGCTTGATTTTTTTTTCCTCTGATATAACTAGTGCAAAGCCCACATTTAGCTGCTAAGTGGGAGCACTTTTTTCTCTTGTACATCCTCTTTTCTGTTCTACATCCTCTTTAATGTTTTCCATCCCTATGTTTCCCTTCGCAAACCATTCTTATTCACTGGTCTTTTCCCTCAAACCCTGTATCAAGCAATTTTAACTTAATTCTCAGCAAGGGTCAAGTTATGCATGTTGCAAGTATCAAAGATTTCTTTAGGATGTGACTGGTAGAAATATAAACTTTTTTTTGGTGGGGTGTTTTTTTTTGTTTGTTTGTTTGTTTGTTTGGTTTTTCAAGACAGGGTTTCTTTGTGGCTTTGGAGCCTGTCCTGGAACTAGCTCTTGTAGACCAGGCTGTCCTCGAACTCATAGATCCGCCTGCCTCTGCCTCCTAAGTGCTGGGATTAAAGGCATGCACCACCACCACTACCCAGGAGAAATATAAATTTATACAAAAAAAAAAAAAGCTACTTTGCTGGGCAGTGGTGGCACACACTTTTAATCCCAGTACTCAGGAGGCAGAAGTGGGTAGATATCTGTGAGTCTGAGGCCAGCCTGGTTTACAGAGAAAGTGCCAGGACAACCATGGCTCCACAGATAGACCCTGTCTCAAAAAAAGACATAACAAAAACAAAGGAGAAAGCCAGGTGGTGGTGGTGCACACCTTTAACTCCAACACTGGGAGGCAGGTAGATCTCTGTAAGTTCAAGTCCAGCCTGGTCTACAGAGTGATTTTCAGGACAGGCTTCAAAGCTACAGAGAAAACCTGTCTCAAAACACACACACACACACACACAAACCCAAACTATATTTGGTTCCTTTACACACACACATACACAATGGTGCTGAACAGAAGAAAATCCAGAGGCCAGCACTCTGACCATCAAGCAGATGGCTGAAGTCCCTTTCCTAATTGGCACTAACAGGCGTGACCCTGCGTTTTGGCCTAGTCTATGCCAAGGGCTTTCTTGTGTCAGGCATTGTGGTAAACCATTTAGCTCACTTAATTCTGTGAACAAGCCTCCAATGTAAGGGCCAGGGAGCTGCATAAATGAAGACATTCATGTCTGAACAGTTGAGAATTTGTCCAGGAAGATGCTGAGGTGGGTTCATCTGACAATTTAGCCTTTCATGCTCTCCTCCGTGTTTGTCTTTTGTGTGTCTTCTTTCTTGTGTGGGAAGGAGAGCCTGCAGCTGAGACCTCCAAGGCCAGCAGCCCCTTTCAGCTGGGTGTCGGGGTCCTATAGGAGACAGGCTAGGGTGCTGTCTGTCACTGACTTGTTTTGTTTTGGCTGTAGCAGAACAGAGAGAGTCGTGACCACGTGATACTAAAAGCCATCTCCACTGTGGTGCAGCGCGGTGCCATCTGTCCTCTTGGCAGTGTCCAGCCCCTTCACCACCCCACCCTGTGTGCTGTAGCCTGTCCAGAGCCAGCTGACCCCTGGGTCTCATGGTTCCAAAGGCTCGCTGGCATGCGGCGTGTGTGTCTATATATAGAAAGACACACAGGCACATAAGCTACTTCCTCTCTCTGCTTCTCAGTTTCCACCTCAGCCAAAATAGGTTTGTGACTGCCACTCCTGACCCGGTGAGCTGATGAGCCAAGGACACCTCAACTGCCAGCCGTCCCCTTGTCTCCCCTCTTTCTCCTCAGAGCTGACCTCTGCTTAACACAGGATGGAGGGGTCAGTGGGATACAAACAGGCAGGAAAAGAACAATTATTTTCAGGAGCTGGCTGCATTGTTTTGCTCTCAGAGGGAAAAGAGGGAAGAGAGAGCCTGCTGGCCGTGGCTTGCAATGGTCTCACTGAAATCGTGGTATTTTTAGTTGCTTTGCTCAGCCAGCAGCTGAGAGAGCCACCTGTCCACAGTTCTTGGCTCTCCATCCCTGGCTGGGACAGCTCAGATTATGCTTTCTGCTGTTTTCGTTGCAACTATTTGAGTCCCATCCCCTCACAACCTAATCCTTCCAGAGCTGAAATAGCCACGCAGGATGAAAACGGAGTTTTGAGGGTTCTGGATCCCTCCATTAAAGGAAGCCTGCCATACACAATAGGTGAATGGACCCCAGGAACCCCAGTGCTCATAAAGTGTAGCACACGCTGCCCAAGTGTATCATCAGCGTTGATGGTGAGGCGGTTGAACCTTTAAAAGAATGTGTGGCATTCTCTCTTAAACTTCTACCCCCAGACAAGGTTGGAATGTCGCTCAGGGACCTAGCAAGCATTCAGTCCTTAGACCTAGAGGGCAGGTTAAGAATGAGCTCAAGAGTGCAGATGAACTGGGTTATTGCTGAACTGGAGAGTGCCTAGCAAGCACGGAATCCTAGCATCTCAGAGATGGAGGAAGGAAGATCAGAAGGTCAGGGTTATCCTTGGCTGCATAGCAAGTGTTGAGGCTAACCTGGGTTACATAAGACTCAAAAAACAGGAAAGAAAATGAAAGGTTTTTTTTTTTTTTTCTAAAGAAAAACCACATTCAGTATGGTCAGGTAATAGCTCACTCCTGCTTTAGACACCCTTCCCTGTCCATCTCCTTTGGGAGCTGAGAAAAAGACACACTTGATATATGAAAGCCTTTCTAGGGCTGGGTAGTTCTGCACATTAAAGGATTAGATAATTGGAACTTAGTCCAGGCCTGAAAGTGAGCAGAAAGCACATGCAGAGGGGGCAGGAGGGGGACGGCAGGGAAGAGGGGTGCAATGGCAGTGCTGCCTCAGCCCCAAGCCCTGGCAGGAGTCCACCTGGCTGGGACTTTCCCAGAAGCTCCAGGAACATTCAGCCTCGCCAGACCACGTGACTTCCTGTCAGAAAGGATGGAGGAGGCTGGTGGCCAGATCTTATCTGTCCTGACCCACCTCTCAGGCAGAGCTCTGCACTCTGCTTCTTCGCCACCTTGGGAGGAGCTGCCACCACAGAAATGAGGTGATCTGTTTTCGTTACTCAGGCCAGCAACCTTTATTTGCAGGCTTCCTTGGTTGTAAAGTCTCACTGCCACCCAGCCATGCTCTTAAACCGTCATGGCCGGTTCCAAAGGCAATCACGGACAATTCATAAACAGATGGGACAATGGCATTTTAGAAAAGATTTTTTTCCTTTGGTAGTGCAGGAGATCAAAACCTTCACACGTGGGAACAAGTGCCCTGCTGCTGAGCTGAAGTTTCAGATTGTGAGATGAAAGTTTTTATACTATGAGATCTTTCCATTTTTACATAGTGAAGAATAAAAGCCATTCTTAGCCTGTCGATTCTGTAAGAACAGGACTTGGCCCTACTCCAGTAGAGCCAAGATTCCCTCCCATACTCCAGCCAAATCTATGTTAGAAGTTCTGGGTGCGTAGCTCCATGGTAAAGCATGTATGCAGTAAACAGATCATATTAACTACATGCTTTTATCATTGCTATGAAAGATGCCTGATTTGATTTGTGGTTTCAGATGGTTTCATCCATGGTCACGTTAGTCTCAAGCGCTTAAGCAGAAAATTGTGGTGGCAGGAACTTGTGACAGCAGCTACTGGTCAGTTCTTACTGGACAAGAACAGAAAGTAGAGAAGACAGCAGGGCCAGGGCAAGATTCCTCTTTCTGCAACCTTAACGCCATTGAAAGACTCTCATTATTGGAGTATGTCTGGACATGACATCAGAGACCCCATAGGCACACCCTGAGATATATTTTACTTAATACTGAGATATTAAAGGTTTTTTGTTTTATGTTTTGGTTTGTTTTGGTTTTGGTTTGTTTTTGTTTTGGTTTGTTTTTCTTTTTTGATTTTTGAGGCAGGGTTTTTCTGTAGCTTTGGAGCCTGTCCTGGAACTAGCTCTTGTAGACAAGACTAGCCTCAAACTCACAGAGATCCTCCTGCCTCTGTCTCCCGAGTGCTGGGATTAACGGCGTGTGCCACCACCGCTGGCTTTTAAGGTATTTCTTAATCAAATTAACTTGATCATTATAGCTTGCCTGGGACACTGGAGTTAATTCCTAGCACTCAACAACAACAACAACAAAAAGGCGAGAGACAGTTCTATGCCCATATATGGGAGGCTTCTCCACCTACCTGCATCTGGGCACAGTAGCATAGGCCTGTGGTCCCAGTTCTTTTTGAAGGTCATGGATTTGAAGTCCATCTGGGCTATGTGTAGAACTCACAGGAAGAATTCCCCACTGATGTAGGATGGCAGAGTCATATTCATGCTTCCAGTCATCTGTACAGTGGGTCACCCAAAGTCAAAGGCTTAATAAAGCGTGCAGGGTATCTCACAATCAAATAAGAACTCGAGACTCCGATGTATTCCACCTAATTGCGGAGGCAGGGGGATCATGTTCTGTGGTAAAGAGTATAGGCTCCCTAATCACAGAGACTGACTTCTATTTAACCCAGGAGCTTCCCATCAGCTCTGTAAAGTTTGGGTAACTTGTTTGATTTGGGGGGGGGTTCATTTATTTTTTCATCTATAAAATGGAAAGTTCCTCCTTCCTGTAGTTACTTGTATTCAGTGAGACAATGTCAGTCTCCAAGGGACACACAACATACCTGGACGGACTATTTATTATACCGTTGTTATGAGTATCAACATGCTGTGTTTTGGCTATCAAGTAGCTGTGTACAGACAAGCAGCTAAAAACATCTAGCTCCTTCTGCACATGGTAAGAATACAGTTGATCTCTGTACTTTGGATACGTGGAGGAATTTACCATCTGGTAAAAGACAAAGAAAGCAGATAAGCCATGTAGGATGTCCTACTGGAGAACAACCCAGAATGTGACTGGGACCTGGTAACAAAGCCTTAATCCTTATCATCTCTGGTTGGCTTGCATACATCTGAACTGTGCCACCATTGTCATCTGTGAAACAAGTACCTGTTTCATCTCCAGAAAAATGTCCAAGCAGTCAGCCCTCTTCACATATACTGTCATTGTCTGTGCATCTTAAAAAGAAAGAAAGAAAAAGAAAGAAAAGAAGTGGTAATCTGCCCTCTCCTCTTTTTCTTCACCTAGTAAACTCCGGAACCAGGCACAGAGCGAACGGTACGGCTATAAGGAGGTAAATACTGTCTCTTTGCATTAAACTTTCTCCTTTCTCACTTGCCCTGATAGCGAGAGCAAGCCCAAACTTCCATAGTCTACATTCCCTTCCTTCCTGAGCATCCTGGAGGTCTACCACTCCTGCCACTGTTCTCGAGTTGGGTTTGCCCCTCGCCTTCATGGAGAGAAAGCGGTCACATCATTCAATGAACCTCCCTGGCCTCTATGGTTGGTACCTACAAACGTCTGCATCTTTCCTCCTCAGGTGGTGCTTAAAGGTGATGCCAAGAAGCTGCAGCTCTATGGGGTAAGTGTCTTGGGATAACCTTTGGGAGGATCCTGCTTAGAGCATCTTTCTTGAGCTCTTTGGACCTTCCTTCTCCAGACTCTTTAGTCCCTGCCTTCAGATTCCTGTGTCCAAACAGAAGGACTTCAACCCAGTAGGTAATACATTTTGTCTAGAGTCAGATAAGGCATGAAACAAAGGGATCACAAAAGACTCAAGATAAATGGGAACCAGGGGGGTCACGGTCTCTATGTCATAGACAATGTACAATGTAGAATCTGTAAGGATGTCACAGGCTCCATGCCATAAGCAGTATGCTGCGTAGAATCTATACAGGTGGCCCTAGGCTCTATGCCATAGGCAGTATGCTGGGCAAAATCTATGTGTGGTCATAGTCAGTGTGCTGTGTTGAATCTTTAAGGGTGTCATGAGCTCTTTGCCATAGGCAGTGTGTTGTGTTGAATCTTTAAGGGTGTCATACACTCTTGTGCCATAGGCAGTGCGCTACTAACTTTCCCTTTATTCGGATCCTGTACTCTGGTCTATGACTAAAGAAAATAAGGTCCTTTTACTTATGTATATGACATTGTCCTAACAGATCAGTGACTTGTATCCCTTGCAATAGTTCTGGCCTGTCTCCCCTCCATCCTTTCCCCAAACCTATAAGGCCAATCCCATTGGGTCTCTCAACTTCGACTTTTTTATTTCAATTACAATGTAATTATATCATCCCTCCTTCCCTTCTTTCCCCCCAGCCCCATCTTTCATTGGACCATTTCCCAACCAGTCCCCTCACCTTTGAGGTTACCTAACTCATCTCCCAAGGCTTCCATCCATAACCACAGACAGCCTAACCAGAGAGTGAGTCGTTTGTGGTTGTCTGAAAATGAGGAGGATTCCAGCATCACCAAGCATGAGACTCCCTAGACATGGCCTCATTTTACTCTTGGTTTTCACATTGCTACCACACCTCTGGTCCTTAAAGTAATTTCAGGTGTTTCCTAAGCCTTTCGCAGTTGTTCAGCTGAGATCGTGGAGTTTCATAAATGAAATTGTAATTATGGATTTGAAGAATGTAACAGCACATATATCTGTATTAGTCAGAGTTCTCTAGTGGAACAGAACTTACAGAATGAATATATATAAAGAATTTATTAGAATTGCTGACAGGCTGTGGTCCAGCTAGTCCAACAGTGGCTGTCTACTAAAAGGTCTAAGAATCTAGTAGTTAGCCGGGCGATGGTGATGCACGCCTTTAATCCCAGCACTTGGGAGGCAGAGGCAGGTGGATCTCTGTGAGTTCGAGACCATCCTGGTCTACATAGCTAGTTCCAGGACAGGCTCCAAAGCCACAGAGAAACCCTGTCTCAAAAAAACAAAAAACAACAACAACAACAACATAAAAAGAATCTAATAGTTGTTTAATCCGCAAGACTGGATGTCTCAGCTAGTCTTCATTATATACTGGAATCCCAAAGAAGTAGACTCTAATGCCAGTGAAGGATGGGCCTGCCAGTGAGAGAGAGCGAGCAGCAGGCAGAGAGCTACTTCCTTCTTCCATTGTCCTCTCCATAGGCTGCCAGCAGGTGTGGACCAGAGTACAGGTGGATTTCTCACTTCAAAGATTCAGAGATTTAGTTTAGAAAAATCTCTCACTGCCAGGTAGTGATGGGACATGCCTTTAATCCTACCCCTCAAAGACAGGCAGCTCTCTGAGTTCAAGGACAGCCAGGGCTACACAGAGAAATCCTGTCTCAGAAAAAAAGGAAGGAAAGAAGGAAGAAAAACTCTCAGGTTTGCCCAGCCATTTGGGTTTTAGTACATTGCAGATGTAGTCAAATTGACAGCCAAGATAGCCATGACATTGATCCTACAGTCCTTCTTTTTATTACTGTGTTCTTTCTTAGCCCATGCTGTAGGCTAGAATTTGAGACCCAACACTGCCAATTCAAAATTTGTGTGTTCATAAGAACGTTCTGAGTTTATCCTCTCCAATCTGGGACCCATCAGGCATAGGTAACTGTTGAGCATTGGAAATATGGACGGCCACCTCCAGGGTTTGAGAGAGGCTTAGAACGAACTTATACCAAAGTGGCCTGCACCTGCTAAATAGTAGGCACCACGAGCACAACTCTCTCTCCTGAGCCAAAATATATGCGGTGTGAATAGCTGGGAAGTTATCAGTAACACTAAAAAATAGCATCCATGTATAAGGGGTACTGTAGGGATTTGATCACACTGTGGCTTGTTAGATGTAAGATTGTGAGAAGATGGTAGCTGTTGAGTACCAGAGCAACCTAGAATGGTGTCCACATGAGGAAACAGTGCATCATGGGAAAAGAATTGGCATGCATATAAACAGTGGCCTGAAAGTGCTAACACAAATCTACAGTCCCAACACTAGGGAGGTGGAGGCTGGAAGATGAGAAATTCAAGGGACAACCTTGGTTATACAGTGTGTCTGAGGTCAGCTTGGGCATGTGAGAATCTGTCTGTCCCTCAAAGAGACAAAACCTAAAATAAAGCCAGGATGTTGAGCAGAGAGATCCATGCTTCCTCTCCCAAGGGCCTTGTCACTAAGAGCAAAAATCAGCACACACTCTTTGTTTAGTGTTTGTGATGTGGGGGATCCAATTTAGGATCTCATAGATGGTGTACAAAACTCGGCCACTGACTCATGCCCCAGCCCACAGTTCCCTTCTGAGATCAACATTTGGAGAAATGTAACTGGTGCTTTTGATAAGCCATGTTTATAATTTCTTCATTTGGTTGATTTCAGGTTAAGCAGCCGTGTTGGCTGTTATCCTGTCAATACAGTGTTATAAATACGACTGAGCCGCTGGCTGATACGGGAGGCAAGAGACTGGGCTGGAGTTTGGTTTCCTTGTTTGAAAATTTGATGGTGGATACTCAGGAGGGATGAGTGAAGAGGGTCTCTCTAGACTCTTAGCTCACAGATTCTCTCTCTCTCTCCCTTTCCCTCCCTCCCTCTCTCCCCATAGCAGACCTGTGCAGTTTGCCTGGAAGACTTCAAAGGGAAGGATGAACTAGGTGTGCTTCCGTGCCAGCATGCCTTTCACCGCAAGTATGTGGGGATGTGATTGTGTGTGTGTGGGGGGGGGGGGTTCTGTAGAGGAGAAATAATTACGGAGTATCTTTAAGAACCTTCTAATCCCGCCTGTGCTGTTCAACAGTGATGCTCTAGGTTCAGCACCCCAGAGGGGTGAGCTCAGGCCAGGCACAGAGGTACTTTGTTCTCAGAAGCAGCTGGACTCAGAGACAGCTGGAGCCATCTGGAATGGCTCCTTCGAGATAACCGTCCTCTTGTTCACAGGTGTCTGGTGAAGTGGCTAGAAGTGCGTTGTGTCTGCCCCATGTGCAACAAGCCCATCGCTGGCCCCACAGAGACCACGCAGAGCATTGGGATCCTGTTGGATGAGCTGGTGTGAGCGCTCCTTGTACGTGGACACTTGAGAAGACAGCTTACTTTGTGGACGCCGGGGATCCTCTATACAATGAGCAAGACTTCTGGGTGGTGACTTTCGTACTTGCCTAAAGGCAAAGGTGACAGGGCTGGGCTTCCACCAGCAGTGCCGGACCAGTACCAGACTTGCCCCAGCTCTGTCTCCCCAGTGCTTCTTTCCCTGTTACCCAGTCTCAATGGCCTCACCCAGCCAGACTACTCTATCTGGTACTATACTATCTGCCTGCCTCATCCTTGCCCTGGGAAGGAGTCAACCCTGTGACTGTGGATGTGGACACTTCCCTTTGGAGAAGAAGCTACTCCAACTTTGGAGGAGGTGGCTCCACTCCGCCCATATCCCTTACTCCTGCCAGAGCCTTGGGATGGTTTAAACGGAAGGAAGGAAAGATCAAAAGAACCAAGGTGAAAGATTCAGCATGAAATAAAGGAGGGCAGGGCCCCAGACAAGGGAAACGTCGATGTTTACATGGGGTGTAGGAAACAAAGGCCAGCCTTGTCCTGGCCAACGGCAGGGTGATGGGACCAACCGTCCCCTGTTAGGATGTTAGGTGCTATCTATTCTCTCCCCGACCCTGGTTAATCTCAGAGCTTCCTATTCCTTGCTGGTTTTGAAGAGACCCCATTCTAGAGGAAGGAACTTTTTCTATCAGCACATTCCCAGGGGCTATTATTACTGTTGTTATTATTTTGAAACAAAAAGGACCCTGGGATGGGGTGTTGGGAGGTTACAATAGTGCAGACATCTGCTTCCCTCTGTAAACAGTATTTTTATACTTCATCCTCACCATCTCAGGCTTTACATACGTGGCCCCTCGAGGACGGAGGGGGTGGAGTTTCTTCTTCAGCCGAGCAGCTGAGAGTGGGAAAAGGTTATGTATTTAAAGAAAATTAAATTTAATAACATGTTTCTCTAATCAAATTTGGCTCGTGGTTGTGACCTGTGCCAGGAGTGGGAACAGAACCCTTCACCCTGCTTCTTCCTCCTCCCCGAGTCAGACCACACTTGGCATTTCTAATCCTTGAGATCTAGTCCTTTTGAAAAAAAGAAAACTGAGGGCTGGGCACAGCTCAGGGTAGAGTACTTGGCTAACATGCTCAAGGACCTGGATTCAGTTTCCGGCAATGAAAAAGAAAAACGTCGGTGTGAAGTAAGATCTGATGAAGCCGGATTAATCGCCAGGATTTTTGGAAATGTTTTAAAATCAGATGTCTTCCCATGTCATTCACCAACTAAGTCTTGGAACAATAGGATTCTATCTGTAAATTTACTGCCTGTGACTTTGGAACCTCAAAGGTCCATGTGACTACCCTGGGACCCAATCTCTACTGCTTCTGTGTCGCTACAATCCCTGACCAGTAGTAGATCCTGGCCTCCTATCCCCCATTTAGAATTCCACATGGTGGCAACTTATGGCCTGGATCATCTGCCTGCATCCTCCAACTTAGCTTTGCATGTCTTTACTCAGCTGACAGCAACAGCAGGAGTGTGCCCAACCTTGAGAGTTGTCACGTGGCCATTTACCATGATTAACCAGACTTTTTGGGACCAAAGAATGCATTCTCTATGAAGCTAATGTGGGGATGGACCGTAGGGTGGGATATGGGGGTGGTGGTGGCAAGTACTGTGTGGAGACCAGGAACAAAGGCTTTGATACAGTAGCTTCCTGAAGTTTATGCAGATAAACCTAAAAACCCAAACCACTAAGCACCATCTGAGAACCAAGCTAATTCGTTCTCCTCTGAGTCCCACATAGTCATAGGCAGCTACAACATGCCCAGTCCTCCTTAAATTAACAAAGAACTTAACACCCTGAATATGTTTGAAATGGAAACGGATCAAAGAAAGTTGTGTTGTATTATACAGACCAGCTTTGGTAACCTTGGCCTGGGCATAGAGGCACACGCCTTTAATCCCAACAGCTGGGAGGCAGAGGCGGGCATATCTGAGTTCAGGGCCAGCCTGTCCACATAGTGAGTTCCAACAGAGCCATATAAGTGGCCATGTACATAGCCAGGCTATGTAAATAGACCCTGGTCACACACCCACACACACACAAAAGGTCTGCCGTTCCTCCTGATAGTTCCTGCTCAACCCACCCCAACCAGAGTTCTTCCCATTTTCACTAAAGTCTTTTATCCTCTGGTTTTGTCCCATTCCCTCCTTCCCCATCACTGGACCTCCACTCCACTGTCTCTGGTCTCTCTGAGCGTCACTCTCCCACCTTCACTGTCCTGGCCATGTCACTCACAGCCCAACCTTCTGCTGAAGCTGTGTGCACAGGTTCAGAGGGACAAATGTGATGGATTTGGAAGCAAGAAAAGCATGACCAGCTATACAAGCTTGTACAAATCCATGGAACATGTTGAGTTGCTTATTGTTCCAACTCAATAGCAGTGGATTGCAACTGAGCCAATGTAAGAAATTAAAAGCCGTGCCCATTTCCTTTCTGAGGGAAAGACATCAACTGTCACTTTGTGCTTGGATTCTTTACCTCTTTGACAGCTCATCAAGACACCATTTGTGCTCCGCAGAGGAGTAACTAGGGGGACATCAGCACCAGGAAACACTGGGGGGCACGTGATGGCTACCGAGTGTGGTCAGTCATGATCTCTTACAAAACAGCACATTTTTCCTCATCTGTGCCTATTGGCTGATATTACTAAGACTACCATATCCTTGTAGAATTCTCCAGATGAGTTGCTGTTACCGTGAAAGGAAGACAAAAAACAACCCCTGCAAAAGACAAACCACAGGCATTGCTTTCATGCCTAAACGAAGGTGTGAATCCCCACAGAGACTCTCTGAGTTCTGAATGTTCAATGAATAATAAGCATTGTATCTCAAGAAGGTGCCTGTCTCCTCAAAGACATGAATAACATTTGTGACAACTGGAACCCAAATCCGAAATGCAATTATGTCAGGGGATTGTTTCTCTGTTACTTGCCGCCTTCAGATCTCCGTTGGGTTGACTCAGGTTTTATGTCTATAGAAAGCCATGGATAGCTTAGAAAGTGGTGGAGGGCTTGGGGGTGTCATTGGTTCTGGAGCACTTACTTAGCTTGGGCAAGGCCCTAGAGTCTGTCTCCAGTGCCCCCGAAACAAAAGGCCCAGGAAGTAAGACACTGAAGGATTGTGTCTGGAGGGAGGAGGTACAAAGAACAAGGAAGCCACGGGTGGCCTTTAGCAAGCTGCTTTTGCTGTAAGCCATGCCCATTTCCTTTCTGAGCTAGCGGGAGCACATCTCATCTGCATTTTTGTCATGCTCCCGTTGCTGTGATCAGATACCCAACAAGATGCAGCATGAAGGAGGAAGGAATGATTCCTTCATGGTTTGAGGAGACGCAGCCCATTCTTATAGGAAAGGAAAGGCATGGTGCTGAAAGGCTGTGTGGTGCTAGCAATGGGTGTCAGCTGGTTCCATTTTGTCAGCAGTAGAGACAGGAAGCCAATCTATGCTATAAAATCTCAAGGTCCACCGCCTTTCCTGCAAGGTCTCCATCTGAGGTTCCTAGAACGTATCCAAACAGCAATACCAGGTGGACTGGTTCAACCTGTGAACCTGTCAGGGACATTTCACTTTGAAACTGCAACGTATCCCTTCCTGAAATATTCAGGGACCACGGATCAATACTCTACTCCATCCTTCTGCATTTGGTAACCTGGATTGTCTTTTGTGCCACCAAAGACCTCACTACTGCTACCAGCCTGTCATCTGGGACCAGGTTGGAAGGTGGAGAGTTTAATGACATGTCCAAAGCTGAAGACATCTAGGTCCCCACAGCTGTCATGCCTGGTACCAGCTCTGTGGTCCTACCTAGGAAATAAATCTGGTCTCAACTTGTGTGGTCCCTACCTCCACCCTTTTATAGCAAAAAAGTTGTAGAGTGAACCACTTGAATTATTACAAAAACATTCTGCTATATCTATATCACACATCTTTTCATCACCAATATGTTTTTATGCATTTCGAAGCAGGCTACAGATAATAGTACACTTCTTGTACCAATTTGTATAGGGAGCTGCTGCTGCTGCTTTTTTTTTGTTTGTTTTTGGATAGAAGACTAAAGAACAATATCTTAAATACAAAGATAAGCAAGCCAGTCATGGTAACATGACTTTATGAAGCTAGAATTCTTGGAGGCTCATTCAGGAAGATCAGGATTTCAAGGTCAGTCTGTGACACAAAGTGACCAAAACCTCAAAGGCTGAGAATGAAGATTAGCAGGAGGGGCTTCCCTAGCCTTGCCCAGTACCCTGCTTTTGATGCCCTAGTACCCCAAAAGTAACAAAATAACTTGCTGATTTTGAAGAGTATCTCTGACTTCAAGGAGGTTTTTTTAAAGAACAACTCAAATATGAAATTATTTATTTACTATTTTACATTTTATTTATTAGTATATTACATTATATAAATGTGCTAGGAATTGAAACCAGGACTTAGCACCTACTAAGCCTGTACCGTCCCCCCTAAACCGTATTTTATATATAAAACTCCCCTAGTTTTATATTTGGAATTCAGTCATGGTAGTAAACAGCTTGTCACTGACACAGATAACTTTGGATCTGAATCTTGTTAAATTACATGGTATGTGTCACAGAGGGAGGGAGGGAAAAGTCATTCGGAGTTGGAAACACCCTCCCTCGCCTCACACGTTAACACGTCTTGCACAAGTACCAATGGAGTCTTCTCACTTTGGACTTTATCCACACCCTAAATTTAGCAAGCTAGAATTATCTTTTAAGCACCACTTTGAGCAACCTTTTTGAAAGGAATGCCAACAAGGGGGAAAAAAATCTGTTTCCTCACGTTTAAAATGCAATCCCTGACTCGGTCACTCAAGCAAGGAGCAGAGTCTTATTATATGCAGACGACTCCGCAGAGAGAGAAACGGAGAAAATGCATCGCAGGTTTGAAAGGGTCAAAAGTTACACATTCGGATTGAGACACAAGACTCCGTAATGAATTACATCCTCTGCATGTTTGGGAAACTGTGTATGTGGAGTTGAATAATGGCCTTCTGTGTGCCAGGGAGTTTTTCTTATTATTTAGCAGGACTTAACATAGAATTTTTTGATAGCGAAAGCAGCATTTTTAAAACTGCTGGGGAGTCAAAACCAGGACCTAGGCCAGGCTAGGCAATCGCTGATCACTGAACTACATCCCTAGCTCTGGCGCATTCTTTTTTTTTTTTTTTTTTTTTTTTGACGCATTCTTTAAAGTGGGATTCAAAGACTTAAAACGTTAAAGTCTGTGTACGAAATGGTAAGTTTATTTTAAAGTGGGGTACATGTATAAAACAATTAAGAATAATTTCCTTGAAATCTTACTTATGAAGAGAAAATCATAAAGTGGACGCAGACGAAGGAGAGGCCAGTTCTAAATTAGCTTTACTCAGCTACTCCTTTTATTTATTTTCTATTTTTTATTTATTTATTTATCTATCTATCTATCTATCTATTTATTTATTTATTTTGGTTTTTCGAGACAGGGTTTCTCTGTGGTTTTGGAGCCTGTCCTGGAACTAGCTCTTGTAGACCAGGCTGGTCTCAAACTCACAGAGATCCGCCTGCCTCTGCCTCCCGAGTGCTGGGATTAAAGGCGTGCGTTACCACCGCCCGGCTCAACTACTCCTTTTAAACAGCGAGGGACTCCCAGGCCTGCCTGGGAACAATCTCACAGCTGCCCTTTCTCCCACCCCTTCCCAGCAAAGCTGAGGCTTTGAACTTGCACACTAAACTAAACTTTCTGACCCCTGCCATACTCCACGTGTGCGGCATCTTGGAGGCACCCTTCCCACAAAGGCCCTCTGCTGGTTGTAGGCAGATGAAGCCTTCATTCCAGGCCAAGGGTAGGTAGCTCTGCCCTCCCTCCCCTGTGCTTGAGGGGAAGACCGCCCTTTGTTGCCCTTTGTTACGTGGTCTCTTCTTGATTATACTGGGATCTTCAGGCAGAAATTAGCTTTGTTTGTTAGTTTTAGAGACAGGATCTCACCACCTAATGTCCACACTAACCTTGAACTAATAATGGTCCTCATGCCTCATAAGCAAACACAAGACAGTTGGTTTTCAGTATTTTATCTATATATTTTATTCCAACTGAATTGAAGTTCATTTGAGTTGTATAGTCTTTTTGAAAAAATGAAATTTATGCCCTTGCAATGCTGAAGCACGCATGGGCAGCTTGTATATGGTGGTCCTGTTGAACTTGTCCATATTGGCGTCAATGGTCTAAGTTGATGAGAATGACTGAGCAAGTCTTTTCCTCAATGTATAGTCTTTGGGCCTGGTTTATTTCCATGTATGGGGCTAAAGAGATAGCTCAGCCATTAAAGGCTAGGCTCACAACCAAAAATATTTTCATGTGTGATTTTTCTTATTTGCAACATTTTATTCTTAATAATAAGGTTTAAAATAAAAATATTTTATTTATGGATATGTGTTTATTTATGCTATATGTGTGGATAGCCATGGAGACCAGAGAGGATGTCGGAGCCCTTGGAGATGAAGTTCAGACAGGCATGAGCCATCCATTATGAGTGCTGGGAACTGGGTCCATCTAGAAGAACAGCAAGTGCTCTTAACTGCTGAGCCATCTCTCCAACCCCCAAATTCCCAGTCTTTTATAAACAAAAGAGTCCACTGCCAAGAATCAGTGATGACATGTGGCTGTTTTCGGAAAATACGGATATTCTTCTCTTCGTTATGAGATGTAGCAGAGTAAACAAAACTAAGACTGGAATCCGAAGAGTGAGTTTAAAGTCAGCCCTCCTCACCTTAGCTAGGAATTCCCAGTCTAGCTCCTCAATTTTTTCCCTTTCTTTTATAAAATATTATGAAGGGTATGTATGTGAAAGAGTGTCTTGTGTACCCCAGATCTGGCTTTGAACTCAATGTGTATTCAAGGCTAATCTTAAATGTGTGTCATCTTGCCCAGCTAGTTCCTCAATGTTTCTAGGTTCAGTTTTCCCTGATGGGGAGTCAAGGATGCTTGGGCGAATGTGTAAGGAGAGAAGGAGGTCCTGAGCGGATCCGTGTAGTCGACAGATGGGAGACCCACCTGATTCTGCTCTTCTAGACATGTAACTGTGTGTCTGTCCCTTCTTTATTCCTCATCACCTGAGTCAGGTCAAGTCCTCAGCTGTGCTGGACGCGTTGTCCCTCCTCTATCAATAGAGGTAATAGGACATGCCGCGGAATGCAGTCAAGGCAAGCATGTGGAAGAATGGACATGAAAGCCTCCAAGTTGTAACAGTTATGAGCTCTCTTCACATCTCAGGTAATCGGGAGCCATGCAAACAAAGGGACTGGATAAAAAGACTGCAAGACATACGGAATGGGCTCGGTGGCAGCTCAGTGGGCAAAGATGCTTATTACGCAGTGTGAAGACCAGAGGTTGGATTCTTGGCACCCATGTAAATGGCAGGAAGGTTATGGGGTGTCTCACCACACTGTGTAATCCTAGTGCTTAGGAGGAGACCCTCAGGGCAAGTTAAGCAAACTAGGGAAATTCATGAGCTCTGAATACAAGAGACCCCTGCCCCATTATATAAGGTGAAGAGGGACCAATGAAGACACTGATGTCAACCTCTGGCCTCCGCATGCTTACACTCAAACGCACACATACCTGGCAACATACATTAGTCCACACACATACGCATGGAGAGAAAAGAAATCAAAACGTGTAGCTCGTTATGCAATCCCAGCAGTCGGGAAGCAGAGATCGGAGGACTGCTGCAAATTTGAGGCTAACCTGGTCTACGAAGTGAGTTCCAGACCAGTTGGGACTGCATAGCGAGACCCAGCGTCAAAAGACAAAAGACTTGAGGAGACAACAAAAGAGCCGTCTGAATGAATGCAGCTGTTGTTTTCCTTGCTGACCATAGCTGTACCATAGGACTTCAGTCAGGATTTGCTCTACTTCAGTGGAAATAGGGGACATCCACTGAACATGCCGTCCATAGAGAACCTGACATGGGTAATCGTTCTCTGTCAAATGCATTCACCAGCTAGCACTTGTTTACGGGGTGCCTTGTAGACAGCAGTACTGTTCCAGTGACCGAGCACTAAATGATTTCGACCCCCCCCCCCAGGGTATTGGGTCCTGAGAGACACGGCTATTAAACAAACATGCATATCCACAACCACCATCAGCCAGGCAGTGTCTGTCTACGCTAAACTGAGCTGGGCATGGGATAAAGTCTTTCCGAGCAGGAGGGGTCTCAGCTAAGGACAGAAGCATGGCAGGAGATAGAGTCGACACAGAAGGACAGATAGAAGAACTTGGAGGCCCAACAGATGGTAGAGTGAAGGAAAGCAAATTCCATGTATCTGGAGCACAGCAAGCCAGGGAGAAGAAGATGGGATTCAAGGGACACAGGAAGACCATGTAGGGCCGAGCAGGAGTTTCAGTTATGGCAATGAGACTTAAATAGAGAAATGACAGTGTCTGAATTTTTAATAAAAATAAAAGTGTGGGAATGAATGGAGAAAAGTCAGGTTGAAGCCTTGTTAAGTGGGCTTGGCATGAGACCGTAAGGAGAGCAAACGGGAGAGGGGACTGGGAATGTAGCTTAATGTAGAATAGTTGTTTAGCATGGGGAAACCGCGGATTCAGTCCATAGCACTGGAAGAAGAAAAGGAGGAGAAAGAGGGAGAGAAGGAAGAGGAGAAAGAACAGAAGAGAAGGAGGGGGAGGAGGAGGAGAATTTAAGGCATATTTTAGAGGTAAAATAAACAATAAAATTTTCTGATAGGTTGCATGTGGGAAGAGAGGGGATTAAACTCAGGTAGTCTCTGATGCTGAAGCCTGTACTTCCTAGGTGTGTCCACAAGACTAGTGAGGCCAAAGAAGGGAATCAGTTGGAACTCCTGTAGAAATGGCATTTTAATACTCAGCTGTAGCTTTTAAATAATGTTCCTCTCAGAAAGTACCGGGGCTCTCTGGAGAAATGGCTGATGCAATCTTGCCGTTTCTGGAAATCCGGGAAACATTCCAAGATTACGTGACAAGGGACATAGTAGCCAAACTGAAAAGACTTCTGTTGGCAATAGTCTGGTCAACCTAAGTATAACTTTTGAAAAAAACTCATTACATCTACAGAGTTCCTTGAGACCAGATGAGACTGACAGGAACAGCAGGGAGCAAGCGCTGGGTGTTGATTGAAGGCCACTGGCGCGCTAGGCTCATTACTGTAAACACCAGTTCACGAAGGGAAGGAGTCAGGCATTTTCCCTGCCTTCTCCATGCGAGCGGCATTCCGGGTGATCAAATAACAAGCTACAGATGGAAAGGCCTACTTACAGAGTAGTTCCCATTAAAAGAATGCCAAAGGAAATAAAACTAGAAAATTCCCATTTCATAGTCTTAATGAAGTCACGAAATTAAGCAACAGTCACGGTATGGTTCTGTTAAAGCCACCAGGGCAAAGAAGATGTGGAAATCTATAACAAATCTACCTCTCCAAAGAGTTTCAGGAGTTTCCCTGGTCTCTCCCTAACCCCAAAAAGCCCCACCCATCAAGACTTCTCTCACTCTCCTCCTCCACATCACTCTCAACCTGCCTCAGGTGCCCAGGCTGCTTTATCCCTTCAGGGTCCCATCGCCCATCCCCCCCTCAGCCCACTCCCACCCCCAGTTTACCCAGGAGCTCTCTTCTATTTCCCCTTCCCAGGAAAATCTATGCATCCCTCTTTGGGCCCTTTTTGTTATCTAGTTTCTCTGGGGCTATGAATTGAATGTTGGTTATCCTGTCTCTGACTCCTAATATCCACTTATGAGTGAGTACATGCTTCTCTTTCTAGGTCTAAGCTAACTCACTCAGGATGGTTTGTTTCTCTAGTTCCATCTATTTGCCTGAAAATTTCATGATGTCATTGCTTTATTTGAAATAATTTATTTGTTTTTATTTTATGTGCATTGGTGTTTTGCCTGCATGTATATCTGTCTATTTGTGTGAGGGTGTCAGATTTGGGAGTTACAGACAGTAGTGAGCTTCCCTATGGGTGCTGGGAATCGAACCTGGGTCCTCTGGAAAAAGCAGTCAATGCTCTTAACCACTGAGTCATCTCTCCAGACCCTGTCGTTGTTGTTTTTAACAGCAGAGTAATACTCCATTGCGAAATGTACTACATTTTCTTTATTCATTCTTCATTTGAGGGGCATCTAAGTTGTTTCCAGGTTCTGGATATTACAAATAATGCTGCTATGAACATAGTGGAGCAAGTGTCCTTGTGATACGATTAAGCATCCTTTGAATATATGCCCAAGATTGGTAGAGCTGGGTCTTAAGGTAGATTGATACCCTTTTTCCTGAGAAACTCTCATACCGATTTCCAAAGTGACTGTACAAGTTTGTCTTCCCACCAGCAATGAGTGTTCCTCTTACTCCACATCCTCTCCAACATAAGTTGTCATCAGTGTTTTTGCTCTTAGCCATTCTGACAGGTGTAAGATTGTATCTTAGAGTCATTTTGATTTGCATTTCCCTGATGACTAAGGAAGCTGAACAATTCTTTTTTTTTTAATTGATATTTACTGAGCTCTACATTTCTCTCTGCTCCCCTCCCTGCCTCTCCCCTCCCCTCCCCTCTTCAACCCTCCCCCAAGGTCCCCATGCTCCCAATTTACTCAGGAGATATTGTCTTTTTATACTTTCGCTGAACAATTCTTTATGTGTATTTAGACCATTTAAGATTCTTCTGTTGAGAATTCTCTGTTTAGACCTATATCCATTTTTTTTAAATTGGATTATTGGTATTTTGATGACCCCAGTTAAGACTCCTAGCAATAGAGGAGCGGGGGCCTGAACTGGCCATCTACTATAATCAGATTGGTGACTACCCTAATTGTCATCAGAGAGTTTTTATCCAGTAACTTATGGAAGCAGATACAGTGATCCACAGCCAAGCATGTGGGGCAAACTGCAGGAGTCCTCCTGAAGAAAGGGAGGAGGGATTAAACGAGCCAGGAGGACAAGGTCATGATGAGGGAACCCACAGAGACAGCTAACCTGAGCTGGTGGGAGCTCATGGACTCTGGACAGACCAACAGTTAGGGAGCCTGAATGGGACCAACCTAGGCCCTCTGCATGTGAGTGACAGTTGCGTAGCTTGAACTGTTTGTAAGACTCCTAGCAGTGAGACCAGAACCTGTCCCTGGTGCTTAGCTGGCTTTTACCTCTCCCAGTCTTGATGCAGGAGGAGGAACTTGGTTCTAGAGAAACCTGATGTGTCATGTTTTGTTCAAACCCATGGGAGGCCTGTTCCTTTCTGAATGGAGACAGAGAAGTGGATGGGGAGTGGGAGAAATGGAGTTCGGGGTGAATGGGGTGGGGAAGGAATGGGAGGGAAGGAAGGAGGAGAAACTGGTCAGTATGTAAAATAAATTTTAAAAATGTTAATTAAATAATATGGTTAAAAAAAAGCTACACCCCAAGCCAGAAAAGTGGGATTTAGAGGAATAAATTAAATGCTACCAAGTGAAAGAAATTGAAAGAAGAACATAGCTCAGAGAGCATCTGCCTAGCATGTATAAGGCCTGAGTTTGATCCCCCAGAAACTTACAAAAATACTAAGAACAAGCAGTATGCTAAAAGCAGTTGTCGGAGACTTTCTAGGACAAATGGCCCTGTTTATTTGCCTTGTACGTACTAACCATTAGCTGTGCCACTAAGTCATACCTCTCAAAACAACATTAAAAAAAACAAGCAACTAATATATGGCTGTGGGGGTAGCTAAATGGTAAATCACTTACCTCACATGGTGATAAAGCTGAATAAAGAAGCAAGCAAAATAACTCATTGTAAAGTCTGAAATATTGGAGAGGCATAACCAAGTGCCAACTTTCTCTAATTACAGAGAACTCCTGATAGAGACTGACAGGTAGGGAAACTGGGCATGTACAACTGTACCACGGGAGAGTCTGTTGTTCTTTTTTAAACATTTTGTATCACAGAGCAATAATATAGTTGCTAGAAGAACCAGGAAGAACTCGCTCTCCATGAAACTGAGCATTTGGGCACAGTAAAGAGAATTGCTGAAAAACAGGAGGCCAAGGGACAACAATTGGAGGGGTCTACAGAAAGCAGACAGCAGGAGCTGACCTTGTGGGAGAACGAGCTTTGGGATAGATCATGTCCTACCCTAAAAAAAAAATTGACTGCAGCAAACACAAAATGGAAGCATGGAGCCAAAAGGGAAGCTAAACAGTCCTGGAGCCTTGAGGGTGAAAGGGGCCGTGGGAGATGAGATGAGTTTCTATCATAGGAAGGAGGCCGAGTTAGCCCAGTTTCCAATATGGGTTCCCCGCTAGCTCTTCTGATGGATAGTTCATGTTCACGGCACTCTTTAGTTTATAAGTATAGTCTCACTTTTTCAAAGATTTTTGTTTCGCTATGATTCTGACATGCTTTGACTGACTTTCCAAATACAAATTTCTGTGTGTTCGTGATAAAGGGCTTTTGAGTACAACAGGCCTAGAGTCTTAGGCAAGGACCTAGGGTGCTGGACACAGTCACCAAATAACAGCCAGGGGTAGTGACTCGTGGTTTTGTTGTCTCACACCCATGGAGATTAGAGCTGTAGACTGCTGTGGGTGTATGCAAAGTGAAAATTTATTAGGGAGAATTCCAGAAAGAAAAAAAAATGTGACTTTGAGGAAAAGTGAGAAATTATTGGAAAATGAGATAAGGTCCCAACAAAGGGTTGGGTTTCCAAAAAGGAAAAAGCCATTTTTTTTGTCTTGAATTTTTGTAGTCATAGCAGAAACTGAGGTCATTGCTATAGGGATTGATCAACTCTAGTTATCATGAGGGAAGCCAATGGTGGACCCATACACTAGGCACGTTGTCCTGGCCTGGGGAGATAAATCACATGCTGTTTATGCACTGCCCACCAAGTCAGGGGTGGTGGAATCCCCCTCCTGTCCAGCTTTGACTCCGATTTTGTGAGCTATTGACCTTGGCTCTCTGCTCATCACTTGACTGGTATTTCTGCCTAATGTTGCGAGTGAGTCAGTGCTATTGGTTATTTTAAGCTCTCTTTGTTCCTTATGGTGACTCCAGTTATTCTTACTTAACTCTTTGTCTACAAGGTGGTCTGCAGCTTCTTGAAACAGGTGGAGGCATTTTTAGAAGCTATGGCTACCTAGTCTGTTACAATCAACTACATTAGAAGCTAGGGCATAAGCTGCGAGTCTTTAATCCCAGCACTCGGGAGACAGAGGCAGGAAGATCTCTGTGAGTTTGAGGACAGCCTGCTCTACAGAGCAAGTGCTAGTATAGCCAAGACTAGTACACAAAGAAACCCTGCCTCGAAAAACCAGAAAAGAAAAAGAGGAAGGAGGAGGAGGAGAAGGAGGAGAAAAGAAGAAGGAAGAGAAGGAGGAGAAGGAGGAAGAGGATGAGGAGGAAAAAAGAAGGAAGAGGAGAAGGAAGAGAAAGAGAAGGAGGAGGAGGAGAAAAAAAATATTTTATTTGGGCTATAGGCCCTCTCATTCATCTTCCTCGGTACTCCAGACCCTGCCACTTCAGCCCTTAATTTTCTTTTAAATCCAGTCTTTGTCCTGTGACATAAGTGAACAACCTTACTCTTTCAGTGTACCGTGGAGAGTGACAGTGGGCCACATGAATCAAAGTAGTGGCCCAACCTGCAGTTTTCACTATGGGCCCTACCCCCCCTACTAAATACAGGGCATATCTCCTATCTCACTAGTATGTTCTTCAAACTAACTAGTGAATCCTTGAGCCCAACGCTGTCTTTACAATGAATGTTAAAGTGCTTACGGCCCCATATGAAAAACGCTATAGTGGTTGTCTTGTTCTGTTACCAGACCAGGTTTGTGTCACCAGCGAAACGGTACAGCAGTCACTGAAACAAAATGTACTCACGGGCAGCCCAAAACAAGCAGACAGGAACCCCAAATCTTAAGCGCTCCTCCCTGGTGATAATATCTAGGGGTACTTACAAGACAGAGACAGGGTGGTCTGGAAAGTGTGGGAACAGGCTATGGTGTTACGCTCGTCACGGGATGCATGCCGAGAACTTGGCATGGGCACTCTCAGGTTGGCACTTCGGCACAAGTGAAGGGTTCGTGTTTTCAGCCTATGCGAACTACCTCTGATTTCCTGGGGGCGGGGGCGGGGGGCGGGCAGGAAATTGCCACCACGACCCCGGTGTCAGGTGATATCCCCAGCAAAGCTAACGGATAATGACAAATGGCTCAAAGCAAATGTGACCGGAAGACTTATTCAGTGCTAATTGCTTAGAGTATTTCAAAACCTGCTATGAACCATGTTTGGGCCACAGAGACCTTGACAGCCACCCGAGGAATAGCGTCATGTTTCGATCCCTTGTAGTTGCTATTCTCAGGAGAATAAAGAAACTATTGCTCCTTTAGACTTTCTCTCATTTTGCTTTTCCTTATGAAGTTAATTTTAACCCAAAAACTGTTTTAGTGTTTGGTTTGGATTTTTATTTTTTATTTTTAGAGCCAGGTTTGGTGAGAGAATGCAGTCGAGGTGGGGCTTGAACTATTGGTCCTCTTTTGTCAACATCTCTAATGCTGAGTGGACAAGTTCGTTCCACCGCGGCCCCGAACTGTTCGGGGGATATAGTCCCTGGAAAGCTGAGAAGTCTTCCTGGATGCTTAGGTAAGCGCTTCCTGCAAGCGATGGTAGTCTTCTGTTTCCCGTCACAGGAATATCTAAAATGTAATCCCTTTATACATGAATGCACTTGATACCTATTTTAGATAAGTACATGAATGTATCTACGTCCACAGTGCGTGAGTGACTGGTAAAAGCTGAGGTCATCTAGTGCCTGCCTGGCTTGTGTCCGTAGTCTTCTCAGCCAGCCTCAAGTCAACACTGTCTGCTCTGCCCCTCAGAGAAGACATCAGCTACCTGTGCTTGTTAATCTAGGCTTCACCTTTGACCTTCGCATGAGCCTACACAAACCTAGCACTGATATTCTTTTTTTTTTTTTTTAAAAAAAAAAGCACTGTTATATACACATAGCCCCACATTACCTTGTACATTGTCCCTGCACCATTTAGCAAGGTTACATCCATTTAGCTTCACATCCCCCCCCCCAAAAAAAAATCAAAACACATGGCTGAAGAGTCCTCAGGCTAGTGTGGTGTGACACCAAAATGACTGCTCTTTGTCCTCGAGTTTTTGCTGTATGAACCAAAAGCTACTTATTTATCCTTGCGGTCCAGAGCCCCCCCCCCCCTTTTTTTTGTTTTTTCGAGACAGGGTTTCTCTGTGGCTTTGGAACCTGTCCTGGAACTAGCTCTATAGACCAGGCTGCAGGGCCCATATCTTTACATATAATTATTTGCATTTGATAGTTGCATTGATTCTTTTCCCACCTTTCCATAGATTTCAGTGTGTTCTACATCTATGAAGACATCTCGCTGGCCCTTATCACTTTTTTTTTTTTTTTTTTTTTTTTGGTTTTTCGAGACAGGGTTTCTCTGTGGTTTTGGAGCCTGTCCTGGAACTAGCTCTCATAAACCAGGCTGGTCTCGAACTCACCCCTTATCACTTTTTAACTGAAATTTAATGTACAAACCATAATATTCCATTTTAGGGCAATCATACCACTACCACATTCAGGACATTTTTAGCATCCTAAGAGCAAACCCCGTAAATGTTCTCGTTTATCATCCACTTCCCCCTCCTATCTCCTAGGAACCACTGGTCTTTGCTGTGACATTATTGATACGGGTACTCTGGAGATTTCACGTCAGGAAAGTTATAAACATGTGCCTTTATCACTGGCTTATTTTGCTTTGCATAATGTCTTGAAGGGTCATCCATGTTGTAGTGTGCGCCAGAATCTCACAGCTGAGGGCACAGCTCAGGGATGCAGCATGTGTCTGGCATGGGTAAGGCCGCAGGTTCAATTCCCAGCGCTAAACATGCTCACCAAACAAAACGGAACAAACCAAAAACTTTCATTAATTATGGCTAAGCAAAATCCTACTGTGTGTACTATAAACAAAGACTGTGCTCCCTCTTCCTAGCTGCCCAGACCTGAATAGTCACACAGAAATTATATTAATTATAACACTATTTAGCTGATGGCTCAGACATATTTCTAGCTAGCTCTTACATCTTATATTAACCCATTTCTATTAGTCTATATATTGCCATGTGGCTGTGGCATTACCTCATTTTCTACATGTCTTTGTTTCTTCGGTGGCTAGTTGGCATCCCCTTGACTCTGCCTACTCTCTCTCTCTCTCTCTCTCTCTCTCTCTCTAAATATCAGTTTAGATTTCCCACCTGGCTTTACTCTGTTAAGCCATTGGCCAAAACAGATTTATTCATCAACCAATAAAAGCAAAACATATACAGAAGGACCTCCCATATCAATGTATCTATCATCCTTTATTTTTCTCGCTAGTTTTTTGTCATCATAGTGAAGTAGCGATGGTAGCCAACTTCTGCAGAAGAAGAGAGGTTTGTTTCATCGTTGTGCCGATTCTAGTACGTAATCTATTGGCCAGATTGCGTTGGACCTGTGGCGAATCATCCAGGGAGTTCATGGCAGAGCACAATCACTCACCTCAAAGGCTTGTTTGGATGTGAACTATTATCCCAAAGTTCCACATGACAAAAACTTGGTCTCTAACTTGAGGCACTGCTTAAAGGTGGTAGAACCTTTCAAAGGAAGGCCTGGCAGGAAGCGTTTGGATCATCAGAGGCCTGGCTTCAAAGGAAACATTGGAGATATGGTTCTAGTCATTCTTCCTGCCTCCCACTTGAGTGCACACACACACACACACACACACACACACACACCTGCCTGCCTGCCTGCCTGCCTGCCTGCCTTTCCAGATGCTACAGGAGGAGCAGTCTTTTTCATTTTTTCCCACCATGATCTACTGTGTTACCACAGACTCAAAGGCATAGAACATCTGGGACCATAAACCAAAATAATCTTTCCTTCCTTATAAGAACAGTCTCACTCCAGGCAGTGGTGGCTCACGTCTTTAATCCGAGCACTTGGGAGGCAGAGGTGGGTGGATCTCTGTGAGTTCGAGGCCAGCCTGGTCTACAAGGGCTAGTTGCAGGACAGCTAGGACTGTTACATAGAGAAACCCTGTCTTGAACCACCCCCCCCCAAAAAAAAGGTCACACCAGGCAGTGGTGGCATATGCCTTTCTTTAATCCCAGATCTCAGGAAGCAGACGCAGGCAGACCTGTGAGTTCGAGGCCAGCCTAGTCGGGAGAGTTCCTTTCTGTTATGTAGAGAAACCCTGTCTTGGGAGCAGGGGAGAACACCCTCAAGTATTTAACACAGTAATGCATGCCTGACTGGAAAAACCTCCAGGATCACTCAGGGAAACAAGCCTTTGATATGGGCCTTAGGTGATGTCTGCCCTATGAGCTATCTTTATCCATTTTTTATCTTTATCCATTTTTTTCTGTTGAACTGATTTCACTGCCTAAGAAGATTGTAGCTGTGAACATTCATGTCCAAATTTCTTTTAAAATATTTATTTATTTATTTATTGTGTATACGATATTCTGTCTGTATGCATGCCTGCAGGCCAGAAGAGGGCACCAGACCTCTTTAAAGATGGTTGTGAGCCACCATGTGGTTGCCGGGAATTGAACTCAGGACCTTTGGAAGAGCAGGCAATGCTCTTAACCACTGAGCCATCTCTCCAGCCCTCATGTCCAAATTTTTGTATCAGTTCAAGAATTTAGTTGTCTTGGTTATATATCTAGGAAGAGAATTGCTGAATCCTGTTCAACTCCGTTAAGTCTGTTTAATTCTCAGAAAAGCTGTCAGACTGTTCCACAACATTTTCACCACTTCATTCACCACAGTGCAGGCATTTCATATTCTCTCCCAGATTCCTCAAGTCCTTGCCAAAAGTTTCCAGTTTTGTTGTTTCTAGCCATTCTAATGAATGTGACTTCATAATTCTCTCCTTCCTTCCTTCCTTCCTTCCTTCCTTCCTTCCTTCCTTCCTTCCTTCCTTTCGAGTCAGGCCTTCATGTAGCTTCATGGGATGCTAGGGATTATAGTTCATCGTCTTGTGCATGCTAGGCACACATACCCCCCCAAATAAACTGCATTATTTATTTAGCCGAGGCTGGCCTGGATCTTCCCGTCTTAGTCTCCCAAATGCCTGATAATAACTATGTAAGGCATTTACATGATTCCAAAGTCAAAACTGTGTGTGTGTGAGAGAGGGGGGAAGTGTCTAGCTTTCATTCCTCTTCCTGCTTTCTTATAGAACTAGAGTCATAAGCCCAGGGATGGGACCACCTACAAATGCTGGGCTCTCCCCCATTAATCATTAATAGAGAAAATGCCTGACAACTGTATCTCATGAAGGAATTTTCTCAGCTGAAGCTCCTTCTTCTCCAATGACTCTAGCTTGTGTCACGTTGTCACAAAATAAGCCAGTACACCCTACGTGTAATTATTTTTATGAGTTTGTTGTTTAGGTTCCATTTCTAAAAAAAAAAATGTGTACATTTTTTGCTATCTATTTTCCCATCTTTTTTACAAGACAAAATTTATACTGCGTCCCCATCTACTCCTTTCACTCATTATATATCCCAGAGTTCCACAACATTACACAAAGATTGCTCTCTTTTTCTCAGTGCAGCTGTACCGAGCTGCATTGTGTGGATGCAGATCCATGCAGCTTCAATGCGTGCATGGACCGTGATCAATTCAGTCTGTCCTCTGTGTGTTGGACATGGAGGTTCGGGATACACTTGTTGCCTGGCTACATTGTGCCAGGCACTAGGAGTAAAGGCAAGGCCAACTCTGGCTTCAGGAAGCTCAGCGAGAGATCTCTACAATAAAGAGCCTTCCTTAAGTCCAAGAGGACGCCTGGATCCACTGAAAACAAGGGGCACATGTTACCAAGAAGAAACGTCCCACACAGAATGAACACAATAACCTCTTATTGACCAGCATCATGTTGCACTTGGGCCTTTGTGTGGGAAGGTTCTTTTGGATGTGTTTAACAGTGATTGATCAGGAGTGCCACCAATTGGTCAATGTAGGAAAAGCCAAACGAAAGAGACCTTGAGTTAGGATTCTAATGAACAAATTTTCTAGGAAAGAAGAAAGGCAAGTTAATGCTAGTGCTGTGGCCTAACCACACGAGTGACATCTGTATGGCCTTTAGGCCAATCAGATGCTGTCCTAAGCATTTAGGTGCATTAAACTTATAAATAAATTCTCCCAACAGTCCTAAGAAGTGGGAACTCTCATTATCTAAAAATTTCCCCAATGCAGAAATTAAGACACAGAGATCGGAGCTATTGCACTTATGCAAAATGTCACACAGGAAAAAGGGGGGGCAGTTAGGCATCACAGAGTAGTTGCAGACAGTGCACCAAGAAGTGCCATGTTGGCTGGAGAAATGGCTCAGCCCTTAAAGGCTGGGCTCACAACCAAAATATGGCTCGGCAGTTAAAGGCATGCCATGACTAACAACCTTCACAAACTCAAGTTCAGCGAACCAGACTTTCTGACTTCCACAGGGTCCAGGAATGCACGAGATACATGGTTAAACGTAAGAACTAAATATTTACAAAAAGAGAGTAATTACTTGTAACAATAATCTCTATTAAGAGAAGTGTATGCTCTTAGGAGCATATGAACATCCTTTTCTAGCTTCTACAGACCAGATGCACAGGGGCGATACACGGATATGCTTATGGACTAAACAAACACACTCATTACAATCTTCCTTAAAAGAAGTATACTTATAATAATGTACGTTCTAAGGCACCCAGAATTAGTGACTGAGCTTAAAATTCAAACCGAAACTAAGGATCCTCTTAAGTTCACGTCAGATGGGTAATGTGCCCACGTCGTAACAAGGTTTAATGGGCGGCACATGTCACGCACTAGCGTGAAACCCCAATCATCACGCTTATGAACCATGAAAGGATCAGGTTTCCTGCGTGCGAGATGAACAGTCAAGTCAGTCCTACAGGTTTTTCAGAGAGGGCGACTGACATAGTGCGGCCCTATTTAGCTTCTGCACACAAAATCTCGTACAATTATAATCTACTGGGGAGATTTTTGTGAGCAGGCTCTTGTCCTTGCTCTAGAAAAATAAAATCAGCAGCAAAATTATCGAGTGGACGCTTAATTATGCAAATATATTCTTCATCGCTCCACCTTTCACTGCGTTCCCTCTCCGCCCAGCTGTTGCTTTTCGGCTGTAAGTCGTGACCAGAAGCGTTGCGGCTCCCCTGGCGGAAGTTATTTTTGCACTTTACGGCGACAATGAGCCCGGGGCCGGAAGTTGCTGCATACAGAATCTGCACGGGGAAAGCTCTAGGTCCTGGGACCCTCGCAGGTGTCATGGCTCAGTAGTTTATCTTTAAAACTTACTTTTTTTGGTTCTCGGTCTTCAGAGGGATTAATTCTGCCACGTGTTAGGCGTTTGAAGCTCTCGCCCTAGCAAGTCCCCTTGCACTCGACTCCTCTGTCTCTGGTTTCCGTGCCGTTCGTTGGGAGACTCCCCTCCCTGGGGCGATCCTTCCTCTGAGACTCCAGAGCCCTCCCCGCTTGGGTCTCCGTTCCCGGTGGGGAACCCAACCCACTCGTGAGCGAGCGGGAATGAAGCTGGACGACGCCTCCCCGTCCTCCGAGGGCTCTGCCCGCACCCTCGAAAATTCCCTCTCCATGATTCTGCACGGTCTTAGCCAGGCGTCAGGCCGGGGCCACGCCAGACCCTCCGTGCTGCACGACCTCAGGGCTTTAATCGAGGCCGCCGATGGGGACGAGTTATTTGTGGGGAGTGGGACTCGGGGGATGACCGAGGTCCTGGGACAGGTGGCGAAGGCCCTGGAGAAGTTCGCAGCCCCGCCTCAGGAGAAGGCAGAGGGAGGCGATGGCCATTCCGAAGTGCCCGAGAAGGCAACCGAAGTCGGGCTACTGTTTCTCAAGCTGCTGGGGAAGGTGGAAACTGCTGCTAAGAGTTCTCCCGTCTGCCCTGCGTGGAAGACAGGCCTCCGCCACTTGGCGGGACCCGTGTATGTTTTTGCCAGCACACACAGACTGAAGCAGCCCTGGACCAGTACAAGGTCTCAGCAGGTGGCTGATGAGCTGCTGTCCTTACTGCTTCGGGTTACGGAGTGCAGTTCTGTGGCAGGATTCCTGTGCGGGGAAAATGAGGATGATCGAGGGAGATTTGCTGCGGTCTTGGGGCTTCTGAAACCCCATATGAATAAGTGAGTACTGCACCTTTCACTACTAACAGGCAGATAGAAATGTTGGCATATTCGATCTCTTAAGGGCCGGAGCGGTTGTGACCTGCTAGAAATGAGGTAACCAGATAGAAGCCAACTCCACATTAGAAGCATAGTCTTCTAACTCCATTTTTCTGCATAGAACGACTGCTTTGGGAAATTGGAAATTTTGTCCCATTTGTATGAAATCAAGTATCTTATGTTAAGCACCAATCTTTCAGCTTGGATTTAAATATTGGGACCTCTAACTCTGATAACTGTTAATTATTAAATTAGGATGATTATTATATGAAGAACTAATAATTGAAATAAAATTATGAAAACCACTTTATTATAAAGTGGACTGAATTGGATTAGCTAAAGTACTTGCTGTGAATTTTGACTTGCTACGTTTAGTTTTTTGTTTTGTTTTCAGCCAGGTTTTAATTTTGTTTATTTATTTATATTTTATTTGTTCATTTTTGAGATAGAGTCTCACCATATAGCCGACCTGAAACTCTTCTATAGACCAGGCCAACATGGAACTAACAGATTGGTCTGCCTCTAATTTCTTTGTGTATCATCACATCTATGTCAGGCAGGTTTTTTTTTCCCCCTTTTATAAAAGAATTTTATTATTTTTAATTATGTGCCCCACAGGGTGCACTGCCTCAGATTGAGCCCAGGGCTTTGTGCGTGTTAGGCAAGCCCGTTACTGCCTAAGCTGAATCCCTAGTCTTCTGGCACGAGAAGGCTGACACAAAATAAACTTGGTGCTAAAAGGCTTTGAAACTAGCGCCTCTTTTGTTTTTTCAGACAAGCTTACTTTATAGCCTGTCTCTGAGCTCCTCATGTAGTCCAAGTTTGCCTCAACCTTGGGAGACCCTCCTGCCTCAGTTTCCTTCATGCTTAAGATTACAGAGGTGCAACACTGTGCACAGTTTTGGTGTTCTTTTATTGTTTTGGCTAGGACTAGATCAGGTAGTATCCATGAATCCTGTTTTATTATTTGTAACTCAAGGCAATATAGCTGTTGCACAGTAATTACTTTGAGGAGGTCGAGTCAGATGTGCAGACTCCTTTATAAACTAGGAGTTGGCGCTCGTGTTCTGATTTGATACTTGGACACTGTAACGATGAGACACCTTTCCTCTCCTCTCTTCTCAGCACATCATCCGCCAACATGACCACGGGCCCTAGAGGACTTTTACATAGCTGTAGTTATACATGGCTGCTGCTTATTTGATAAGCTTAGATTGCCCAGAGTTTGGGCAGTTGATGAATGTATATAATGCAAGTTGTGTAAAGTAATTCAATTCAAATCATAAAATGTATTTGAGAAAACAAGTTGTATAGGAGATATACACACACACACACATGCATAAATGTATATGTATAAATCCGTTAAAGTTTAAATAGTCTCTTTGCTAATACTGTGTCATTTTATTTAGTGTGCTTTTCATGTGGTCCTTGCAGGGAATCCTGGAAGAATAATCCCGCTGTTAAACATGTTTTCTCCTGGACTCTGCAGCAGGTCACGCAGCCCTGGCTGAGCCAGCACCTGGAGAAGATACTTCCTCCGTCTTTGCTCATCTCAGATGACTATCAGACTGAGAATAAAGTCCTGGGTGTGCAGTGCCTCCATCACATTGTGATTAACGTGGTGAGAGCCTCGCTCTGGCCTGTGCTGATGGGGCGGGCTGAGCTACTCATGGCTGTGCTTCCTTTCTCAGCTGTTTTTCTCTGCTTATGTCTTACAAGTAGCTTTCTCTTGGTGTTGTAATTTAATGCACTTATTTATATTCTCTCTCTCTCTCTCTCTCTCTCTCTCTCTCTCTCTCTCTCTTTCTCCCCCAATCTGGTAGAAATAGTATCTCACTGATAATATAATAAATAAAATGGCAATTTTAGAAGAGACATAAAGTCATGCTTCATTTTATATATATATAAAATATATAATATTATATATATATAAATGAAACTAAAAGCAAAAACAAAACATGCTTATAGAAATTAACTGGTACCTCTCAAGTTTAAAAAAAAAGGTCAGGCCAGGCAGTGATGGCACACGCCTTTAATCCCAGCACTCGGGAGACGGAGACAGGCGGATCTCTGTGAGTTCGAGGCCAGCCTGGTCTACAAGAGCTAGTTCCAGGACAGGCTCCAAAACTACAGAGAAACCCTGTCTTGAAAAACCAAAAAAAAAATAGAACTCAAAAGGGATCATACCAAAATGTACAGAGTGTTGCTGAAGGAGACGTTTGTACTGTGATGCTCCTAAAATACATGCAGAAGAGAGTGGTTTACTAAGTCTGCATATACCCATATTTTATTTATTTATTTATTTTTGTTTATTTTTAATTTTATTTATTTGTATTTTTTTATGTACTCTGCATGTACACCTGCAGGCCAGAAGAGGGCATCAAATTTTAATACTGATGGTTGTAGCCACCATGTGGTTATCAGGAATTGAACTCAGGATCTTTGGAAGAGCAGACAGTGCTCTTAACTTCTGAGCCATCTCTCCAGCACCCCGCCCCTTGTATCTAATTTAAAATTAGCCACATTTTGCCACTCTTGAGAAACCGTTAACTGGATAATTTGTGTGTTTGCAGCCCGCTGCTGATTTGCTGCAGTACAACAGAGCCCAGGTCCTGTACCACGCCCTTTTCAACCACTTGTACATGCCAGAGCACCACCTCATTCAGGTGTGTAAGATTTACTTTTAACCGCCTGGGTTCTGGGATGCATCAAGGGTAGTATTGCATAAGCCGGAACAGTTTAGAGCTGTTGTCCCCTGGGAAAAGGAGGGCGCCTGAAAGCTGCTGCATCTCAGTGTTAAGCAGGCATCTACTCTACTGAGCATCTGCAGAGCAGCCCGGCTTTTATCTTCATGAGTGTCAACTATCCGCTACTTGCGGGTAGGTCTGTTTTTATTAATTAAATGTTCCTCTGTGCTGGTCCATGTCAACAAATGGATTTGAAACCTCTTGTATGTGGATCCTTCAGTGTCATTCTCCAGCCAACACCATTAACTGGTAGTTGTCACGTGTTTGTGGTAGGTTCAAGAATAAGTGATTCAGGGAGTGTTTCTAGCCTGAAGCCCTGTGGGAGACTTGTATGTAAATACATGACTGCATGCATCGATCCCTGTGTATGTACAATACAGCAATAGCTGTAATACGAGAGGTGCAAAGTGTGACCAGCAGCAATAGCCAACTAGCAAGGTTGAGGGTAGCTTTAGGAGACTGGGAATGACGGGATAGATGTTAATGAAGAGTAAAAAGTAGGTTCTTAGGAGGGAGAACACTGTGAAGACAGAAGAAACAAGCTATAGAAAGTTATTAGTAGAGCTATCTTGGTTTTCTGTGTGCTGGGATTGAATCCCAGTCTTCATACATGCAAGGAAAGTGCTCTCCACTGAGCCTCCTCAACTTGTTGCTCGTTTTCTGTAACGGTCTGATTCTAGCTGGCCGGAAACCTGCACTGACCCTGGCTGCTAATGCTGGGATGGCAGATGGCAGGTGCACAGCACAGTGATCAGCAGCTCCTCCCTGCCTCTGTTCTGTGCTTTCTCTACCTGTAATATTTTGGGTCCTGGAAACCCACTTAATATCAGATCAAAAATTTAACATGGTCGAGAAAGGAGATTTTTTTAATTGTCAGTCACCTAGAAAAGCCAGAGTGCTAAAAGGGAATGCCTGGACATGATGACTTCAAATGAAGAAGTTTGGGCCATCTTAAATTCTGTCGGGCAGTTTGATATAAAGTGCCCGTGACTATCATGGATCACTAAGTCTAAGGGACAATAGATCTAGATTCCTGGGTTAAGCAAGGCCTGAGCTCAGCCATTCTTTCCACTTCACAGATTAGTAAAGAACAGTTCTTGAGAGGAGGTTTGAAAATTTGCAGTAATCAGGTGTCTTTTAGAGTTCTGTGACATATCCTAGGGGCAGTAGATTAATGAAGATCTTAGAAGAGTCAGAAATGCTGTGGATGCAAATGAATGAACTCTGGTTTCTTTTCATTCTTTTCTCTAGGCTGTGCTCCTGTGCCTCCTAGATTTATTCCCTGTCCTAGAGAAAGCTCTGCACTGGAAGGGAGATGCAGCTCGAGCCACTGCACACTGTCATGATGTGCTACAACTCATCCTCACCCACATGGAGCCAGAGCATCGCCTTCTCTTACGTAGGACGTACGCCAGAAACCTGCCCGCCTTTGTGAAGAAGTACGTGCCTGGGCTGCTCTGGTCACACACACCATGTTCAACTTCTTTTTTTTTTTTTTTTTTTGGTTTTTCGAGACAGGGTTTCTCTGTGGCTTTGGAGCCTGTCCTGGAACTAGCTCTGTAGACCAGACTGGTCTCGAACTCACAGAGATCCGCCTGCCTCTGCCTCCCGAATGCTGGGATTAAAGGCATGTGCTACCACCGCCCGGCTTTTTTTTTTTCCTTTTCTTTTTTTTTTTTTCATGTTCAACTTCTTAGCATCTCATTTCCTCTTCTTTTTTTAGGTTGGGGATCCTAACTGTCCGGCACATGAAGAGGCTGGAGCAAGTTATCGTTGGTTATCTGGAGGTTTATGATGGACCAGAAGAAGAAACGAGGTTGAAGATACTGGAAACCCTGAAACTTGTCATGCAGTATACTTGGCCCAGGTATAGCATCCAGGCTGACAGATGTGCTGGAAGAGCGTGCGTAGGTTAGCTTTCAATTCAGAACTTAACCAGATCAACTGTTCGGGACATGCAATGTATCTGAATCTTTTTCACTTGGTTCATCTCTAGGATATTCAGCTACTTCAAATACTCATATTTGAACCCCTTTCATCCGCCAATGGTTCTGGGTTCTGACACAATTAAATTACTTCTCTTCCTTACGAGTTCTAAGGCTGGGTATCGTGGCCCAGCCCTTGAATTCCAGCACTCAGGACGCAGAGGCAGGCAGATTTGAAGCAGAGGCAGTAGGTTTGAAGCAAGCCTAGTCTATTTAATTAATTCCAGGCCAGCCAGGGCTACATCGAGAGCCTTGTCAAAAAAACAGAAAATGGGGCTGGAGAGATGGCTCAGTGGTTAAGAGCATTGCCTGCTCTTCCAAAGGTCCTGAGTTCAATTCCCAGCAACCACATGGTGGCTCAAAACCATCTGTAATGAGGTCTGGTGCCCTCTTCTGGCCTGCAGACATACACGCGAAACAGAATATTGTATACATAATAAATAAATAAACATTAAAAAAAAAAAACAGAAAACATAGCCGGGCGGTGGTGGTGCACGCCTTTAATCCCAGCACTCGTGAGGCAGAGGCAGGCGGATCTCTGTGAGTTCGAGACCAGCCTGGTCTACAAGAGCTAGTTCCAGGACAGGCTCCAAAACCACAGAGAAACCCTGTCTCAAAAAAAAACAAAACAAACAACAGAAAACAAAACAAAACCCCACACATGAAACAACAAAAATTCTCTGGTCATGGAAGTTGGGAAACATTGTAGATTGTATTACTTTTCTATTTCTCTGGTAAGATACCATGACCAAGGCACTTTATAGAAGAAAGTTTATCTGGGGCTTACAGCTTCAGCGGCTTAGAGTCCCTGACCATCGCAGAAGGGAGCATGGCAGCAGACAGGCAGGTGTGGCTTTGTGGCAGTAGCTGAGTGCTCACATCCTGAGACACAAAGGATGAAGGAAGAGAGAGCCAACTGGGAACGGAATGGGCTTTTAAAACAAAGCCCACCCCTGGTGCCACACCTCCTAGGTTTTTCCAAACAGTTCCACCAGATGGGACCAAGTATTCAAATATATAAGCCTAAGGGGTCCATTTTCATTCAGCACAGCACACAGATGGTTGGTCCAAATTGTAATTAGAATTTATATCAAAATACTAAAGGCTGTTTAGGATTGATGTGTAGTTAAGTGGTAGAGCACTTGTCTGTCATGTTCAAGGGTTCCATCGTTATCACTGTTCCTCCCCAAAAAGGCTACTTAGAGAAGTGCTTGAGTAGGCGTGTTTAAGTGTTCTTCCTACAGGTCCTCAGTCTAACGGGGAGAATGGAGTGCTTGGAGTGCTCCAGGGCGCATCGTTCAACATCCGCAGAGCAGTGACTTGGTTGCTAACTTAGGATGCGCTTATTTAGAAGGCATTCCTTATGTGGCTTGAAGGTGTCAGGAGGAAAGGACCACCTGAACTGTCTAGTCACCTAATGGCTTTCTTGCATGAATGGACGGAATTCTGGAATGCAGTCAGAAAATCAAGAGCCCCAACTTAGTCTGTTTGGTAGTGTATTTTCTTTCTTATAAATATACCAGGAGTCAAGAAACTTTCCCTAGTGAAAATCTTAGTCACATTTGTTACTGTATTGCATTTCTTCACCCGTCATCTTTGTCCCCCACTAAACTACAGAAAACAACATCGTATGTATTCCTGAAGCACTCGGTACCTGTTATTAGGTCCATAAGTATTTAGAGGATGAAGAGGTGGATTAAATGAAATTGAATCAAACTCATTCTATACTGGGCCATTAAAAGAGAAAAGTGCAGAAATGTCGGGATGTGAGGGCAGGGGCATGTGCACCTCTGTGTATAAGCGTAGCATGGGAGTGGTGAACACGCACACTGCAGTGAGTGGTGAGAGACACGAGCTGGGAAACACTGAGCAGCTGAGATGAAGTGATAGAAATGAGTTGTCTAGTTCAGTTCTGTCCAGAAATATCGGGGTGTGTCTAGCTCCTCTGTGTCCTCAGTGCTGGGAGTCTAAGTACATACCACTGCCTGCGGTCCTTAATGTCCTAGCATTGACTCACATGACCAGGCTGTCTCATCTCAGGTCAAAATTATAGGGCCTTGAGCAGGATAATCTCAGCCCATAACAGGGCAGTTTTCTTGAACAGAATTAAGCATTGGCAGGAAAGTTTCCTGGTGGTTTGTTTCAGACAGCAGGGTCTTGCTGTACCCCTGGCTGTTCAAAAATCTCAGAGATCCACCTGTCTCTGCTTCCTAACTGGTATCAAGTGTTCCTGAGCAAGCGAGCCAATGTGTGTACACAGGCTGGGTGTAGTAGAAAGAAAGGAACTTTGAGGCTAACAATCTGCGGTCTGCCTTTGGTCCTGTTTGTAGTGCTGCGATAGCAAACATCATTTGACTTCAGTTTTCCCATATCTTGACCAAGTTTTGTCCAAGTTTAACATTCCAGTTTGCAATATGAAGTTTTTTTGTTGTTGTTGTTTTTTGTGATTTCAGAATTTCCTGCAGAGTTGTGGTCTTGCTGAAGGCTCTCCTGAAACTGATATGCGATGTAGCAAGGGACACAAGCCTCACATCCCAGGCCACTAAGAGCACCCTGCTCCAGGAAGCCACAGACTGTCTGATTCTTCTGGACCATTGTTCTCAGGGGCAGGTGAAGGTAAGGCAAGAGTCTGCAAGTCAGTTTCAGTTGGCCTCGTTCCTAGATAACCCCAGTGATTAATTGTAATTTAACTACTTGTATGCCCATGTATGTTTGGACATGAACATAGTGTTAGGCCCCTACCACTGTACTCTGTAGTCTTGGACTGTTTGTCCGATACCTTACCCCATTTATTTTTGGTGGTAGGGCCAAATTCTTTTAATGCTATTCAAAACCATTTAGAGCAAAAAAAGATCAGATATTACTGGCATTCAGAACAAGAAAGAACAAGCCACCAGGATTTTATACAATTGTGTTCTGAGATTGACATGATACCCACTGTGTTAGTGAGACAGACACCTTAAAGTTCCGCTCTGGACTTGAAATGAGGTTCTTAGCTGCCAAGGATTAACACTGTAATTGAGATATGGTGGGAGAGACACCTCTTGAGATGTTTGGCCATATTCTTGTGTGCAAGTGCAGGTATATGGGACTTAGGGTGTCATTCACGCACCGTCCCCACTTTTTAAGACAGATCTCTCACTGACACGGAATTCTTCAAGCAAGCTTCGCTGATTGGTTGGTGGGCCAAGCAGGCCCCAGGGATCTACCTGTTTCCCCTTCCCCATACAGGTGTTACTCCCAGGTGTGTGCTCCCACTGATGACAAGTGTGAGTTTTGAACCCAGGTCCTCATGCTCATCCCACTGAGCTAGCTACCCAATTTCCAAATACTCAATTTACCAGCAGGAAGGTCTTCATTCTCATGTCCCACAAAATTCTCAGAACTACAGTTTATGGAATCTATAACGTGTATTTATTTACATGTCATTGAAAGACTAATTTCCCATTTTTATTACAATAAGAATCTCTGAAGATTAAAGGAGCATGAGAAGAAATTCATGCTCCAAAATATGTAGCGCTCAGGTGTGGTTTGCTTTTCAGTTTATTCAAACATCTCACTGCTGCTCTTTACACGCGTTTGTGCGGTTCTCCAGCCAGAGGTCCACTTGAGTTGTTTTGGCCAGAATGAAGCAGGCTATTAGAAGCCAGTGGGCTACGTACACGCACGGAACAGGTTTTAACTGACACCTGTTCCGGTGGAGGTACTTCCTTTAGTGCCCACACTCGAATGTATGAATTAAGACAATGGGGAAACAGGTTTTACAAATTCACTGCTTGTTTGTTTTCATGTTTCAGGGTCTTCTGTCTAGAATCGTCCTGTCCTGTGAAGACAGCACAGTGGTGAGCTGCATCAGGAAAGTGCAGCAGTGCTCTGCTTGACCAACCAGCAAGGAAGGCTGTGGATGGAGTTATGGAAAAATCTATTTTTATACTAAACATTGTAAGTTGGAACTTTCGTTTTCTTCAGTTTATAGGAGAAACTGAACAAGGGGAAAAATTGAAGCTGGGTGGTGGTAGCACAAGCCTTTAATCCCAGCATTCAGCAGGCAGAGGTGGATCTGAGTTTGAGGCCAGTTTGGTCTACAGAAAGAGTTACAGAACAGCCCAGGCTACATAGAAGATCCCTGTCTCAAAAAACTAAAAAGGATAAAGAAACACTGGCATTTCTAAGTAAAAACTGGGAAGGGAAAATTTAGCACTTGTAATTTAGAACCATTTACACACAGTGTCAGTCCAGCTCCAGGGACTCCTCTGTCAGATCCCTGGGCTCAGGCTGTTACAAACAGCACGTGTTACAAAAATATTCTTTACACTGTAAGGCTCTTTCTTCTCCACTCACTCCCTGGAGTGACATATATATTAACAATATAAATACTGTATGAAATATAGCACAAAGGAGCACAGTTGGAAGTGTTGACTTTTCAGGATAAAACGTGAAGGAGACTCATGTGGTTTTGGCTTTGGCTGTGGGCTCTGTCTCCTGCTCATACTCTATCTCCACATAGGCCCGTTTTTTCCGCAAAGGTCCTTTCAAGGGTGTTTTGCCTTTGTGTTTGGCCTTAAGGGCCTTCTCTTCTTCTTCACTGGAGGAATCGTCATCCTGTTCTTCATCACTGCCAGCATCCAGTTTATCCATATCCTAATAGGTGGAGACAGAAGTCAGACAGGGAAGTGCACAATTTCTCCAGACTCTTCCCTGCTCAGCCAGTACAGAACAGACAAGAGTTTATCTGCTCCCGTGTTCAGGTTCCCCCTGCTCCCCTCTTTTGCAGCAGGCCACAAAACATTCTTTATTCCACAGAGCTCACCTCAAAATCACTCAGGTCACTCTCATCCACATCATCGTCTTCTACAAACTCTCTTTTACCCACATCCTAAGATAAAACATAGTTACCAGGTTAGGAAAAAAAAATGAAGATCCAGTTTAGACACGTAGTTTTACCTCTTTTCATAAATAAGTGAATCAGAGTCTTCTAAACCTATTACTCTCAAGTTTAACAATTATAAATTAAAAAGAAAAATTAAGGATATAAAAGCCTATAGTTTATTGGCTGAACTCTGCTAAATCAGAATTAATCATCACATGATACAAAAGGCGGGGGGAGAACTGGAGGTTAAGAGCACTGGCTCTTCTTCACAGGTCCTGAGTTCAAGTCCCAGCAACCACATGGTGGCTCACAGCCCTCTGTAATGAGATCTAGTGCCCTCTTCTGACATGCAGGCAGAACACTGTATATATAACAAATCTTTAAAAAAAAAAAAAAAGGAAATAATGCTGCCTCTGAATTACATGAAAACATGTTATCCTAAAGATTGCTGTGTTTTAAAACAAGACAAACCATACTTACCTCTTCATCTTCCTCCTCCTCCTCATCTTCTTCTTCTTCATCATCTTCAGAGTCACTCTCTGCTTCCTGTTTCTCAAGGGCCTTGTCGAAGGCATGGATGGGGAAGTTGTAGATGTCGCCATACTGAAGAATAAACATAGACTGCCTTTAACTGTTCTTGAGTATTACATTTTCAAAGTTCCTCTGACCAACAAGCATATTATTCATCATCAGGGACTAAATAAGGAAACTATGATAAACAATATTTCTATAGCTTTCCAACCTATGTACAGTATATTTACAGCTTTTAACAATCAGCAGTTGATATTAAATAGACAGCTTCTATGGAGCAGAGAGCCAAGTCATTTCAAATCTAGTTTATGAAACCACGGGCATTGGGACAAATCTAATTTTGCTTAGAAAGGGAAATAAGACGTTTTAATCACCTTTCCATCTTTCTAAATGACACTGTTATTAGTCAGAAGACTGAGATACCTTTTAAAAGGATTTTTTAAAACTTAAAGAACCTCAAAAGACTAGAGTAACACATAGAAGTAAACACTCTAGCCATTGGGACTGAGGATGGAGGTTGATTGGCAGAGTACTTGTTTAGCACATACAAATTCCTAGGTTCAATTTCCAACATATACACCTGCATGGTGACCTCCCTATACCAACCATGTGGGAGGTTGGAGACAGGAAGATCAAGAAATTAAAATAATCTTTTGCTACAAAGTGAATGTGATGCTATCATGAGATATAGTCTCAAAACAGCAAAATCAACTATAGGGAGGTACTGCAGTGAATGTCTGCTGAAGACATGGTACGGCTATGCCAAGGACCCCAGAGCATAAGACCCTCAAAGAATGGCAAAGCTGTGTCCCAAGGTGAGGCTCAGAGAGGGATGGCAAAGCTGTCCTCTGGTCTGAGTGCACATACTGACAATGTGTACAGAAATGTCTACTATAGCTCTGCCTCCGCCACCATTTATGGTCTGAAGAGACTGCCCCTACTAAGATTTAGCTAAACCTGTCTCCTTGGTCCAGCTGTGTACCATAAACCCTGCCTCCTTACTTATCTGCATGTAATAACCCTACTCCCATGTTCAGCTGTGTGTAATAATCTGCCTCCCTGTTCAACTCTATATAGTAAACATGATGAGCTTCCAGGGTGCTCAGGTTTTTCATCCAAGAGCCCAGTCCATCCAATCCCAGCTTTCTACATATCTATCTATTTGCTCTTTGCTGCCCGGAATCAGGTCTGTCCCTGGAGGCTATGCATGGACGGAGGGAAAACCTATGACTTCTAGTTTTTATACAGAACTGTTGAGCTTGGAAATGTCAACTGGAAATAAGGGCAAAAAAAAGTCTCACCAGGACAGGTCTACATGTATTTGTTTTATTCCATGGACAAATTGCCATGGGACAGCTATTTGTGAAATGTTTAAAAATAAATGGATTACCCAGACAGTGGTGGCACAAGCCTTTAATCCCAGCACTTGGAAGGCAGAGGCAGGTGGATCTCTGTGAGTTTGGGGCCAGCCTGGTCTATAAAATGAGTTCTAGGACAACCAGGAAACCACATCTCAAACAAACAAACAAAAAAACCCAGAAACAAAAACAAACCCCCCCCCCTAAATAAATAAATAAACTAACAAAAATTTAAAACTGCATTTTCTGTATTTCCTAGCATGGTGCTACTACTTAAAACACCTGCCAATACTAGTAGCTTTCTCACCGTTTCTTGTTTCAGTCTTTCCAGTAATTCCTTCTCAATGGCGTTGTCCAGCTGGGCAGCTATTAATGCTTTTTCCTATAAGAAAAAGTACAAATCCATTACTCCATTAGGACTCATTTTCTAGCCTGTACAAATATAATTACCAGCAGTATGATGTAGTGTAGTTATTTTCTACTTGCCTCTATTAGTGAGGCTTTTGCCTCTCTAGCCAGACACATTTCTTCTTTCCCTCTCAAAAGCTCTTGGGACCTTTCAATTCAAGAATTCCCATCTATAATATGCATTAATATAACAAAGAAAATAATTCCTATGACTTCAGCAATAGTATTCTGGATTTTTAACAAGTTCTCGATAGACAAACTACATTACATGCTTACATACATTAAGAATGTCAGGAGGGGCTGGAGAGATGGTTCAGTTGGTAAAGTGCTTGACCTGTGAATATGAGGACCTGAGTTTGGACTCCAAGGATCCACACAAAAAGGCACATGATGGCACACACTACTAACTGTGCCAATCGCAAGAAAGGAGGCAGATAGGTGGACCCCTGGAAGCTTGGGGAAAGATCCTGGCCTACAGAGTTCAGGCCAATAAAAGCTCTCAAGAAAATAGTAGGAGGAGCTTGAGGACTCACTCAAGGCTGTCCTTTGACTTCCACATGCATGCTATGTGTGCTCTATGTACACTATAAATATATAAGTGAATTTTAAAAAGTGTCAGAAAATACTTTTGGTGGGAAGGAGGCCTCTGAATTCACATGGGAAAAGTGTAACTTTCTCTACAATGTTTACAAGAGCACCTGTTTGATAATTAGGGAATATGGAAAGTCACTAGCTGGACTTGAATAAAAATTGGTGTATAATTAGTGGAGAATTAAGAATTCAGTGCAGTCTCCAATTATATAAGCTCTGTGTGGTGATACACACCTGTAATTCCAGTACCCTGGGATGCTGAAGGAGGATCATGTTGGGACAGTTTAGGTCACATAGTAAGAGGCTGTCTTGGACAGCAATGAAACAACAGATTAGAGACCTAAAGGTCCATGTGATTAGTAGGAATAAAAGTACCAAATATTATTGAAGGTGCTCCTTAAAAGGACAAAAGGAAGTGAATGTCTTTGGTGAAAGAGCACTGTGAATGCCAAGAAGGAATGAGAACTAGAACTTGTCAGAAGAGCTGATTCTGAGGAGGAAGTTCAGCTCAACTCAGAAATATCAGAGAGGAGGACAGAGGCTACTCTGGACACCAGCTGGAATTTCTGGAGCACGCTGTCCTCTCCCTGCATATTACCGTCACCACCCTTTAGTAACAAAACAACCCAGTTTACTTCAGAGTAGCTTAACCCGAGATCAGAGCAGGGTGTCCTGTTCTTTGTTTTTTTTTAACCAATAATCAAAACTTCAATTTTCTAAGTTATATAACCAAAATAGCCATGAGGCTACTTAGAGATGGGTTTAAATTCGGCTGAAGATAATGCATGAGTCAAACAATGTCAAAATTCTAAATTCTGAAATGTCTGACTGAGGAATTTTAGATACGGAGTTATCTAAAATACCTTTTTACTGTTTTCCATTATATCCAAATGGAGAGTATCTGCTTTTAGCCTTCAGTGAAAATCATAATCTGAAGATATGAAAGTGGCCATATGTCACTAAAGAGACACTCCCCAATTTGACTCATTATGATGAAGCCCAGGCCCCAACCCCTTTCTCACATGGAGATAGAGAAGCTATGTAAAATCAGAACAGTGTTTACCTCTCTTCTCTTCTCCCTCCGCTCAACCTTCTTGCTCAAAGGAACAAGTTTCTTCCTAGCAGAAATCAAATACATTATATTAGAAAATTCAAGTTCATTTTAAAGATTAAAGAATTAGAATTGGTTTTCTGTTGACAGCACATCTGCCCAGCATACGCAAAGCTCTAGGTTTGATTGGTATGTGCATATGAGCATGAACACACACACCTACAGTTGAATGGTAGGAAAAGCCAGGAGCCCAAGTAGTGGCTCATTCACATCAGTAACTTAGCACTGACCTGAGGCAGAAGGATAACTGTGAGTTGGAAGCTACGTATTAAGTTCTAGGCCAGCGTGGACTACAGGGTCAGAAGATTTGAACGTGCTCTATAAACCAGGCTGGCCTTGAACTCACAGAGATCAACCTGCCTCTGCTTCCCACGTGATTAAAGGTGTGCACTGCCATGCCCAGCTATAGAAGTCAGATATTTTAACATGTGGGTTTTTTTTGTTTGTTTTTCGAGACAGGGTTTCTCTGTAGCTTTGGAACCTGCCCTGGAACTAGCTCTTGTAGCCCAGGCTGGCCTCAAATTCAGAGATCCGCCTGCCTCTGCCTCCTGAGTGCTGGGATAAAAGGGCATGCACCACCACTGTCTGGCTTTTAACATGTGTCTTAATGTGGTTATTTTTATTTTCTTTAGGTTCATTACACTAAGATTAATGCTTCAGTGAACCAAGAAACGGAAATTTTCTGAAAAAGGTTCATATGATTTTTAACATTCTCTGCTGATCTCAATGAAAAGGCCTCCATTTGGCACTCCTTCAGAACTATTAGTCCTGTGGATTCCATGTCATCTCTATCCGGAGTGTAATTCATACTTCTGATAATCACATTTTTACATCATTTTGAAACCTTTCATGTCAGCTTTTCTCAGGGACCTATACAGAAAAAATTTCAGGTAGGTAGGGTACATATTTTCTGCCTTAAAATTGTACAGAGCCACTGGGTAGATCCATATCCCAGTTTTATCTTGGCATAGCATAAAGGATTAGTCACAGGTGCGTTTAATAGGAAGCGCTGTTTGTGACACGGTCTATGGAAAGGCTGAACGTAAATAAAGGAATGAACTTGGCCCTTACCGCCGCTTCAGTGTAAGTTTTCTAATTCGAATCAGGTACTGGGTAATCTTGGTAAACCTCTGCTTACATTTGTGTCGAATGAAGCGAGGCCAGTAAATTAAATTTTCATCTATTTGTTCCAATGCTTTCTCATAGTTTTTACTAAGTCGGACCTGTGGAACAGAAAAGGGAAACAAGGGGAAGGTAAATCGTTAGGCCTTCATGTTAGTAATGACAGAGCACACAGAAGATGGCTTCAATGTCTAGAAATGGCCAAAGTGTCACTCTTGCTCTTGAGCAATGGTCCCTGCAGTTTTCTCAGTGAGCCTTACCCGTTCCCAGAGCCGCCGGGGAAAAGCTGCTCGTTCTATGACCTTCATATACAGGTAGCACTGTCCTGAGGATAAGTTAAACAGCCATGTTACTATTTACAGACAAACTAGAAAGAACCTTTTATAAACTTTTGTGTGGTTTTCATACCTTTCTCTTCTTTAATGGTCGCATACTGACTGTTTGCCAGAGGACAAGATGACCTATTGCACAGCCCAGTCAGACTATACTCATTTCTGCAGAAGCCCTGAGTCTTGGTTCTAGGATGCAAGGAAAGAAATGTTTCCAACCAAGGGGGCAACTAAATATGTTTTAGTCTAGACTGCAATATACTCACCTTATTTTGAAAGAACAAAATTGTTTGTTTCCTAGTGTATTCCAGATAACCTGCAAGACAAAGTGAAAACCCATTTACTCTGGCCCCAAAGGTGCTGTTTAATGTAAAAAGAGACATTGTTCTCCAGGCTGCAAATGATGCTCACTGGTACAATTCTTCCCAGCATGTGCAAAGCCCTCAGTTAAGTCCAGCACCATTACCACCAAAATACAAACAAAAAAGACAAGGATCTTGTCATAGCACAGTGCTGCAGCACCAAATAAAGGGAAAGAAAATAAGTATTCTTTTAATAGGCCTGATTTGTTTCCTTTACAAAGTAACATAGTCTTGTTTGTTTGCTTTTGTTTTTTTTTGTTTTTTAAAAGCCCTAAATACAGCTGGGCGGTGGTGGTACATCATTTTAAACCCAGCATTTGGGAAGCAGAAGTAGGTGGATCTCTGTAAATTAAAGGCCAGCCTGGTCTACAGAGCTTCTTATTTAGCAACAGAATTTAATTAATAGTTGGCAACTTTTTTCCCAGTACATACATACATTCTATCATCTGTGGTATGTACCTGTGCATAGTGTTAAAGAGTCATATCACATATACCCGGTGACTTTTCTTTTTCACATGTGTTCATTATCCACTGTAAAAGGCTGCACAGTACTAGATACTTAGATAATCCCACAACTTTATCCCCTTTCACAGTACTACATACTTAGACATGCATCTCACAACTTTATCCCCTTTCACTGTCTCTCTCTAGCTAACGTGTTCTTTATGCTAATGCAAAAGCACTGACATCTCCAGGTCCTGACATCATAAAACACTCTAATGTTTGTGGATGAAAAAAAGTACAGCCTTCAAGTGCAGTATTTAATTATGAGAAAGTATATGGATGACGCAGCAACAAGTTGCAGTCAATTTAAGAGCTTTATATGGGTGTATGAGAGCATAGAAGTCTTTGGATGGACCACCTAGAGGAACTGAGAAAGACTCTAAAGCAATTAAAGAAAAAACGAAGAAGGGTCAAAGGATGAAACATATGTTGAGTATTTAATAGGGGTGTCTGCTGGGGAGGTAGGAAACAAATTAATGAGATGGGAGAGTGTGGATACCACTCACACTGTGGCTTTTAAGCAGCATTGGATCAGACTTCTCCTAAGCACCACATTTGTCTGTGTATCTAGCTGCCCACTTAGCATCTCTGAAAGGATCCCAATGATAAGCATACCGAGATGCCACTTTTAATTCCACACTCCTCCAATGAATACAACATTCTCCCCCAGTTCCCACTAAAACGACCTAAAAACGTTTCCTTCAAGATTCCACCTGACCTCGCCCTGGCAAGGATATCAAATTCATCATCCCTCTCTCAACATCTTGATTCCTATAACAAGCCCCTCCGATGCCCTCTATATTCCGCCTGTCCCATCTCCGATCTTTGTACCTTTACCATTCCTACCCTCCTTCAGTGGCTGGCTCTTTCCCGATTTCTTTGCTTTTTATTGAAATGCCTTACTGGCCATTTCTGCAGTGGTCTCTCCTCCCCACTCTTCCTCATAACTCCTCTTTCGTGGTATCGTTTACCATGCAAACGTTTTATACGTTTATTCTCCATCCCCACAGTGCTTATGAAAACACAAGTGTTATCTGACTGATTAACAACCAAGTACTCAGTAATTACCACAGTGCCTACTGGAATCGATAAGTATTAACAACCCCTGCGAACCGACGAACGTAGGATACTGCCGAAATCACGACCCAGACAGCAGAGCAAGGTAGAGAAAAGCCTAACACAGGATCACAGGATACGTATACAGAAAAGGAACGCTCATGGACAAGCGGAACCCTTAAACATGAACTGTAAACTTGGCACCTCTCCCGCCTTCCAAGTCCCGGGACACTTGTCACTCAGATGGCAACGGCACAAGGGCCTTTACCGCTAGGCACCAGGGACTAAGTGAGTCGATCCGGAGGGAGGGTGGGGCTCGAGTGGGGACCCAGTTTTGAAAACCCGGTTCTGCAAGTCTCGCAATCCGAGAAAACAGGAGACGAACGGGCCACCTAAGTATGTGGGTTTGAGTCCTAAGAGAACGAAATGGCCCGCACAAACCCCGGGGCTCCAGAGCAACAGGAGGGAACTCACATCATCCGACTGCATGGTGTCGGCGGATCAGCACGCCGCGTTAGGCAGGACAAGGAAAGCAGACATGCTCCTTCCGGGGAGTCACTTCCGGAGAGCCCGGCGTAGCCTATCGCGAGAGTGTCTCAATCTCGTGGAAGGCAGTGACGTCTTCTAGTGGACTGTGCGTGCGCGCTTCCGCTGTCTCGCGCTCGATCAGTTAGGGCCATGCTCGCCGCCTGCATCCTTTACCCTAGCGGAGGCGCGCGTGTCTTGCTTGGTTTGTTTTAGGAGCGCTCTAGCGTCTTCCTCAGTGACAGGCAACGTTGTGCACTCGCCCAAAACCTCTAAAAAGTGGGACTCATTTGTCCTAATTGGAAGGCGCGCTCCCGAGCCTCCCATTGTGCACGCGCGGGGACTTGATGCTAACGCCGTCCTGCTTCCGGGCTGTGGCCGCGAGCCGGTAAAGACTAAAGGTGTCAGCTCTTTTACCAGCCTGCTGCGACTTTTTTGGTTTTTCGAGACAGGGTTTCTTTGTAGCTTTGGAGTCTGCCCTGGAAATTGCTCTTGTAGATCAGGCTGGCCTCGAACTCACAGAGAAACGCCTGCCTCTGCCTCCCGAGTGCTGGGATTAAAGGCGTGCGCCACCACCACCCGGCTCCCGCTGCGATTTCTAAAGGCCATCTCCCTCCTCACTTTGAAATACACACTGTAGAACTACTTTAAAGCAAAGCGAACAAAAAAACTGTGCAAGTGACCCCCAAAACTGATAAATTCTCCCCTCAGCCTTGCTTCTCCCATAGTTCTGGAAATCAAACTCAGGTTACTAGGCTCATACAAACCCCCCCCCCCCCCCAGCCATTATCTATTGAGAAAAATGCTTTTAAAAGGTCATCAGGGGTAATAACAAAATAGACGTTTGCTTCCCCATATCTCTCCCCCGAAAGCCATGAAATAATTCACCAAGTGATTCTGGAGCTACGGCTGTGTACCAGATACATTCACAGGGTCTAGGCAAACAACAGCAAAGAGGGAAATAGTTCTGTGCTCTCAGGGTACTTACTTAGTCATGGCGATTCCGAAAATAAGTAAATAAATGATACCATATACTGTATAATGTAATATTTAGGTACTAGCAAGTGTTGCAAAAGCAATGAAGCAGCTATGCACCATAGAAATCCCTTTTGGCTGTTTGGGAGGCAGAGACAGGAGGATTGCTTTTGTTCAGGAGCTTGAGTACTATAGGGAGACTGCATCTCCACGGTATTGGTGATAACTAGAATGATAAAGCAAAGGAAGAGTGGAGATAGAGAGGGTTTTCAGAAAGGTTTTATTGGGAGAGCTCCATAGAAGCGATAACTAACAGAAAGTGCCAATGAAGTGAAGCTACAATTGTCATGACAACATGACTACCAGTGAAGGAAGACAAAGAACAAACGCAGAGTCCCACAGATGAGGGGATGCTGGGCAGAAAGAGGAGCAAGGGGAAAGTGCAGCCTAGAGAATGGAGAGCAAGGGAAAACAACAGTAGGGGATGAGACCAGGAAGAAACCAGACCCAAAGCTCTTTGAAACTCTTGGGGTCTTTTAAAAGATCTTGGTGCCTAGATTGCGTCTCTGACCAAACAGTAATAACAGAATATGGCAACCTGATATTGCTTCTCTTACAGTTAACCATGAAAGAGAGGATACAAAAAAAAATATAAAGTGTAATTCTTAAAGTTCAAATAATCTACAAGATAGCAGGAAGAAGGAGGAATCGTCACAGGAATGTTCAGGTTAGCTTTCTCATTATAAAGATTATAAAATACAAAGTGATGGGGGTGGAGAGATGGCTCAAGGGTTAAGAGCACTGGCTGTTCTTCCAAAGGACCCTGGTTCGATTTCCAGCAACCACAAGACAGCTCACAACTGTCTATAACTCCAGCTCCAGAGGACCTGAGGACATCTTCACACAGACACACATGCAAGCAATAAATACACCAATGTATATAAAAATAAATAAATTAAAAAATGAAATACAAAATGAGTCCAGGTGTGGTGGCACATGCCATTAATCCCAGCATTCGAGAGGTAGGCGGATCTCTATCTCTGTGAGTTCAAGACCAGCCTGATCTAACAACCAAACAATCCCCCACAAAGTTATCAGCCCTTAATAGGTGAGCTTAAAGTAGAAAGCTTTGCAAAAAAAAATGTATAATGTCTTCATTATTTCAGATTAAGCAGATTTCTTAGCTAATTAAAAGCACAGAAACAATGCCAAGGGAGTAGGTAGCCATAGGCCTCTGTAGTGCTCTGTGGTTTATATGAGAACCCCTGCCCCTGCCCCGCCCCAGGCCCTGCCAGCTAATGTATTCACATGCTTAGGCCCCAACTGATAAACTGTCTGGGGAGGATTAGGAGTTATGACTTTACTGAAACAGGTATATTCTTGATGGAGCAGGCATGTTGCTAAGGGTGAGTTTTGAGATTTTTAAAAGCCCAAGCCAGGCTCAGTGTTGTAGAATATTTGTTTAACTATGTTTGTCTTGCCTGCCTAAGAAGGCACCTGACTGGTCTAATAAAGAGCTGAATGGTCAGTGGCCAAGGAGGAGGTATAGGTTGGTCTTCCAGACTTAACCCTGCTCCCAAGTATGCAGGAGGAGGAATTTAGGCTGGGGCGGTGGGGGGGGGGGGGATGAAAGAAAAAGAGACTCCATGGCCAGACAGACACAGAAGAATCAGGAAAGGCAGAAGTAGGAAAGCAGGACACACAGAAGGAAAGAAAGACCATTCTGACTGGTGCAAGATGAGACCTCAAAGTTTCTTTTTGTTTTTTTTTTTTTTTTTGCATTTGACTAAGGTTGTTGAACATTTAAGTGTTTCTCAGCCACTTGGGATTCCTTTATTGAGAACTCTCTATTTAGTTCTGTACTCCATTTTTTTATTTATGTTTATTATTTATTTATTTAATTAATATATTCTTATTATTTATTTATTTATTAAAGATTTCTATCTCTTCCCCACCGCCGCTTCCCCTTTCCCTCCCCCTCCCCCAATCAAGTCCCTCTCCCTCATTAGCCCAAAGAGCAATCAAGTTTCCCTGCCCTGTGGAAAGTCCAAGGACCACCCTCCTCCATCCAGGTCTAGTAAGGTGAGCATCCAAACTGCCTAGGCTCCCACAAAGCCAGTTCATGCAGTAGGATCAAAAACCCGTTGCCATTGTTCTTGAGTTCTCAGTAGTCCTCATTGTCCACTATGTTCAGCGAGACAGGTTTTATCCCAGGCTTTTTCAGAACAAGGCCAGCTGGCCTTGGTGAGTTCCCAATAGAACATCCCCATTGTCTCAGTGTGTGGGTGCACCCCTCGCGGTCCTGAGTTCCTTGCTCGTGCTCTCTCTCCTGCTCCTGATTTGGACCTGAGATTTCTGTAGGTGCTCCAATGTGGGTTTCTGTTTCTGTCTCCTTTCATCCCCTGATGAAGGTTAATATTCAGGAGGATGCCTATATGTTTTTCTTTGGTTTAGCTTCTCTATATATTTTGGTTTTTTGAGACAGGGTTTCTTGGTGTCTTTGGAGCCTGTCCTGGAACTAGCTTGTAGACCAGGCTGGCCTCGAACTCACAGAGATCCTCCTGCCTCTGCCTCCTGAGTGCTGGGATTAAAAGCATGCACCACCTTCACCTGACCTGTACTCCATTTGGAAGACCCTACAAACCACCCCCCCTCAAAACCCGCAGCTAGCCAGCTCTCATGAGAACATCCTGTTTGCTTGAGACCCTCAGGACCCTCTCAGGACCTGCAGCTAGCCACTCTCATGAGAACATCCCGGTCGCGTAGGAAAACAGGATGCCTATAGTCAGCACATGTGCCAAACTTAAAATATCAGCAGTTTACAAAAGAAACAATTCCTCCTACGAAGGACCCCAGCTTAACTGCTGTAACATCATTTTACAAGGCTCTTGACAAACAATTGTAAGTACACAGTGAGGTCAGGGCCTCTGGCTGCAAAGCAGGATATTTATGAGGTCAGGGTCTCTGGCTGCAAAGCAGGATACATCTGTGCTGGAAAAGGAAAAACCACTTATGCCCCCTGCCCCATTCTAATCAGACCAATAACCATGCATCTGCTTCTGTAATTTGCTTTTTGGCCGCCCTCTTTCCTATAAAAAGACCTTCCCCCAGTCTGCAGGTGCGCAAGTCCTCCAAAAGACTTTGCCGCCCGCAGGTACCTGTGTTCACCTAATAAACCTCTTGCTATTTGCATCCGTGTGGTCTCTGCCTGTTCCTTGGCTTGCAGGAGGGGGGGGGGTGGAGTCTCCTCTCGAGGGAAGTCCTCTTCGGGGGTTTTTCACATTTAAAACTGGGTTATATGTTTCCTTGATATCCAGGTTTTTAATTATATTGACTATCAGATGTGTAACTGGTAAATTTCCCCCCCTGTTCTATAGCCTGCCACTTTTTCCAAATGATTGGGCCCTTTGCCATACAGACGTTTTCAGTTTCATGAGGTTCCATTTATTAATCATTTTTCTAAGTGCCTGTGCTGAACCCAAATTTTTGTGATCCACAGCCATGGTCTGTCCTCAGGCCTAAGAATCAGACTGCAGCTCCCTGCCGCATGGGATGATGATGATGATGGTGATTTTGGTTTTTGAAGACATGGTTTCTTTTTGTAGCCCTGGCTTTCCTGGAACTTGCTCGTAGACCAGGCTGACCTTGAACTCACAGAGCTTCAGTGCCTCTGCCTCCCAAGTGCTGGGATTGAAGGTGTGCACCACCACTGCCCTGTGACATGAAATTTCTTAACACGGCTGCTTACTTAAACCAGTTAATGATGAGACTCTCATTCCTGAGCTCGGCACAACTGGACTCACTGCGGCTTCAATCTTGTCCTGTATTTTGCGAGCCTGTATTTCCCTTTTGAATCACCACCTCCTCTGAGCTGCAGAAACCACATCTGTCAGTCAGTCAGAAACAGTATGCGCATCCTTTCCAAGGAGAAATAGCAAATGTTCTAGCATGAGAGGCCTCGCATATATATCTTGTTTGTATTTTTGACTTTTGTATTAGTGACTCTGACTACTGGGCTTCTATTTAGTGAGACTTGTTAGGACATTATTATTGGGAATGAAATGTTTACATTTTTTTCCCTCACCTTTAAGAAGTACCTTAGCCTGTCCTTCTGGATTGGTGAAGTGGAAGGATTCCGGTGACAGAACTGGAGGGACATTGCTTTGAAACTCAGGTATACCGCTTGAAGCCAAGTGGGAAAATGCAGGAGGTGGAACAAAGATGTTATCAAGAGCTTCATCTTTAAGTCAAGTGACTTAAAGAATCTCTCTAGAGTTAGCACAGAGAAATCTTCGATGAGGAGCCTGGATTCACTTAAAGGACTGTGGAAGCCTGGCTGGCAGCCTTCACCCAGCCGTGGAGTGGTTTTTGAAATAGCAGGGCTAAGAGTCCTCTTCAATTGACAGTTTGCTCTTCTGTCCTTGATCTCTCGCTTTGAAAGCACCCTCCAGCAGAGTCTTTTTGAGGCATTCTTCAGGAGCTTATGAGCTGAAAGATAAAGGAGGAAAAGCATGTTTTTGTAACCCCAGTCCAAAAGGATAGAGATTCTAAAATTCCAAGGAAAAGCTCCTTTTGTTTCATAATACATGAATTTCTATCTTAGCATAAGCATTATATTATATATGTATATTATCAATTAAACATTATACATTCTGCAATGTTCGACTCAGTGAAAATAGGCTGCAAGTCTTAAATGTGTCTGAACTTCGAGAGTATAACCTCTTTCCATCTTGTCTTCAGAAAACTTAAGATTCTGATGGAGCAAACAGAATGAGCAAACGACACTGGCATGCTGGATGAGAAAAAGAACGGGACATGGACTAAGGAGTGGTGGGAAGGCTGTTCTGAACAGGGCGTCAAATAAAGCCTCTCTTAGGAGTCAAATACAATATTGAAGTGGAGAGTGACCCCTGAAAATCTGGGGGAAGACCTTCTCTAGATTTCAGCGGTGAAGATCCTACATAGGTGTGGGTGGTGACAGCGTGAATGGAGAGCTATGCAAAATAAAGTCAGAGAAATAGCCTGATCCAGGTAATTCATGGCCTTACACGTTGCTACCCTCCATATGTATGTATGTATTTATGTATATATATATATACACTGCTTTTTTAAAACCTTTAATTGAAAAAAACATTTTCATACACTATATCTGATCACACTTTCTCCCCTAAACTTTTCAGATCCTTCCCTCCTCCCACCAGCCAAATTAATGCATGCCCTTTCTCTCTCTGTCTCCCTCTGTCTCTCTCTCTCTGTCTCTCTCTCTGTCTCTCTCTCTCTCTCTCTCGTTAAAGAACAATGAAACATACGTAAACTACCACCCAAAAACACAAAAAATGGAACCCAAAATACATAACCAAAAGATCAACAAGATAAATTAATTTTCTTTATGTTGGCCAACTACTGCTAGGCATGAGGCCTACCCTGAAGTTTGGCGAATATACCAAGTGAGACTCCACTGGAGGAAACACCATTGGAAGAGTATTCAGTTCAGTGTCTTTAAGTATACTACACACATTGTTCAATAACAATCACCACCATACGTCAATCTCCAGAATTTTCTCATCACTCCAAAGTGACATTGTCTGTTAAACAAAATATCCCCAGTCCCCTCTGAAATCCACACACCAGCAAATTTTATTTTATGCTCCTATGACTTTTTTTTTATTAAAAGACATATATATTATTTTTTATTTTGTAACACGTATTGGAATCTCATTTCCTTTAAAATGTGAATAATTGGGTAGGAGAGAAAGCTTGGTTGTTAAAGGCTAAGACTTAGAACCAAAACTTCAAATAATAGCTGGGCATGATGGGATCACCTACAATCTCAGGACTTTAGGACTGAGGCAGGAGAATTGCCACAGTTTAAGGCCCTCTTGGGAAGCACAATGAGTTCAAAGCCAGCCTGGGCTACAAGGTGAGACAGCGTAGTATTCCATTATATGTGATTACCATGTTCTGTTCTGTTCATCTGTTTATCTGTTTTGATATTTGTTTTTTTTTTTATTGAAAATAGATATTTTCATCTAACATTCTGATTATGGTTTGCTGTCCCCCAACTCCTTCCAGATCCTCCCCACTTCCCCACCCACCAAATCCACAATTCCCTCACTAGAATAGAAAACAGACATCTAAAATAGTAATATTAAATGATAATAATAATTAAATAAGCCAGGTGGTGGTGGCTCATGCCTTTAATCCCAGCACTAGGGAGGCAGAGGCAGGCGGATCTCTGTGAGTTCGAGGCCAGCCTGGTCTACAAAGGGAGTTCCAGGACAGGCTCCAAAGCTACAGAGAAACCCTGTCTTGAAAAACCAAAATAATAA
>NW_026067936.1:6749102-6788149 GCF_014885135.2 Alexandromys fortis
AAGCAAAAAAAAAAAAAAAAAAAAAAAAACAAACCCCAAACCACAACAAAGCATTGCAAGATAAAACCTGCCAAAATTCTACTGAGTTCAGTTTATTTTGGGCATCTACTGCCAACCCCGGGCAGCAGTCTGTGGTTTGTGTGCCCAATAAGAGTCTGTTGGAGAAAACTAACTTTTCCTTTGCGAGTGGTTAATCTTCTGGGTTAGGAGTGGGGGCTTGTGTTTACTTCCAGCCTCAAGCACTGGGACCCCATCTGGCTTACACCCGTAGGCCCTCGTGTTGGCCTCCTTTCTTCTGTGGTGAAAGGCTCAGTGCCATCGGAGAAAAGCTGTGGCAGAGAGAGCTGCTATAAAGACAACAGTCAGGATGCACTGTTTTTCTCCGTGTCTCCCCGGCTGTCCTGGAACTCACTCTGTAGACCAGACTGGCCTCAAACTAAAAGATCTGCCTAACTGTGCCTCCAGAGTGAGTGCTGGGGTTAAAGCCGTGCCCTTCTGCAGCCCAGTGCTCCTTTCAGCCCTTTACATCCCAGCTGGGTGCGTTTTTCACCATCTGAGACTTTTAAAAAAACATGGTGAGCACCCTGTGCAGCCTCTTGATTTTAAATTTACTCCATCTGACAAAACTGGATTCTTTCTCCCTCCCTCCCTCCCTCCCTCCCTCCCTCCCTCCCCACTCCCCCCTCCATCCCCCCTCCCTCCCTTCTTTCCTTTTTCAGATAAAACTCTCTGGATTTGAGGTTGATTACCTCGGGCATGTTAGGGTGCTGTGAGGTAGGGAGTCGTGTTTCTGACCGAAAGCACCTGCCATGCGCTGCACTGGGCTTGTGGCGTCTTAACAAAGAATCTGTAGCCTCACCTTGTGGCTCTTTCTCAGACAAGACACCCTCGAGAAGAGTCCAGTTTTGCTTTTCTGACCTAGTGGTGCGCGCCCTTAATCCCAGCACTAGAGAGGAAGATAAAAGGAGACAGCTCTCACTCACAGCCCCATTCTGAGACTCCTGGAGGCGGGATCGCCATTTTGGACTGAGGTACGAGCCAGTGGCTGGCTGTTGTGCTTTCTGACCTTCAGGTTGAACCCCAGTTTCTATCTCTGAGTTTTTATTAATCAAGCTTCAGTCCAGACTTATTTTACAGTTTTATAAATTTTGATACTTCCTTTTTATTTCTTCGAAGTTCCGTCTGTAGAGTGCCCCCGTCCAGGATGTAGCTATACCATTGGGCATGGTTACCTACCCATCTAAGGGTATAGAAGCCCAGTGCGTGTGCTTCGTATGTGGGCAGTGGCTAGAGGAGAGAGTTTACCTCATATTTAATAACGACACAACGCATCATGAAGATACTACAGCTTTTTATAACAATTTTCTTTCTTTTTGTCCTAGTTGGCTTTCTGTTGTTGGGATAAAACACCATGGCCAAAAACAACTTGGGGAGTAAAGGATTATTTCAGTTTACAGCTTATAGTCCATTGTGAGGGGAAGAGAGGGCAGGACTTTGAGACAGGAGCTGAAGCAAAGGCAATGAAGGAATGCTGCTTACTGGCCCGTATTCAGCTACCTTTCTTATAGATCCCAGGACTTTCCCAGGGGTGGCACCTCCCACAGTGGACTGGGCTCTTCCACGTGAATCATTAATGAAGAAAATGCATTGCCCCCATCCCACACATCCGTACTTGCTTACAGGCCAATATAGTGGAGGCATCTTTTCCGATAAGGTTTCTCCTGCTGATTGACTCTGGTTTGTGCCAAGTTGACAAAAGGAACAAACACCCCCAACCAGTACTGATGGGGACTCCTGCACAACCGAGGCGTCTTCCTGGCCCCTGGATCAGGCACAAACCACATCCAAACGCCTGTTTGCACAGAGAGATCCTTTATTCATCAGGGAAGAACAGTTAAAGAGGCTGCTTTCTGACTCAGGCACCTTTCTCAGCCTTTGGGCACCACATTGTCCCAAGGCCAGTGCCACAGTGGTCTTCTCAACAACAACAACAACACAGACTACTTTAAACTGGGCATTGTATGCCTTTAATCCGGCACCAGGAGGCAGAGGCCAGCCTGGTCTACTGGGTGAGTTTGAGTTCCAGGCCAGCCTGGTCTACAGAGGGATTTCCAGGACAGCCAGGAGAAACTTTGTCCCCAAAAACAAAAACAAAAAAACAAACAGAAAACTTCAGATGCTGTTTTTTTTTTTTTTTTTTTTTTTTTTTTTCCAATTAGTCTTGCTGTGTAACATACCTGTTAGGATCTGAATGCTTAAGCTGATAGTTTGAAGTGGGCACCCCTACCTTTTCATAAGGGGTCAAATCTCATTAGTCACCAAGGTGTCCCAGCTCCCAACACCATGGGCACCAGGAATATGCGGGCATCTAAAACACTGAGCCCATAGCAAACCCCTGCTGGGTGCTTTGGTTTAATTTAGTTGAAGGTTGACTTTGTGTTTCTGTCCTCTGAGAGAGTGAGGGCAGTTTCCTGAGACTTTAAAAGTGTTAGGTTTCAAACCTAACACCTAAAGAGGCTGAGGTGCCTCTTTAACACATCAGAGAGGACCTGGCAGCGATGCTCTCCCGGCAATCCCTCAGTCCCTATCTGTTACTGGGCCCTCCTAAATGACTTACCCCACTACCTACGCTAAACTTCTCTAGCCCAGGGCTGCCCTTCCCAATATAATTCAAACATTTGGGTGGCCGCTCTCTCTGTACCGTTGGGCTTCCTGGCTGCTGCACCTGGTTTCCCTCTTCCCGTGTCAACTTACCCTCCCCTCCCCATCTCCCTACTTGTCTCTCATGAGTCTTCCTTTCTTGAGAAGCTTTTTAAAAAGATATGTAATTTATTTTTATTTTGTGTGCATTGGAGTTTTGTCTACATGTATGTGTGTGTGAGGTGTTGGATCCTGGAGTTAGAGACAGTTGTGAGCTGCCATGTGGATGCTGGGAATTGAACCCGGGTCCTCTGGAAGAGCAGCTCCAGGGGACTTTTATAGAGAACTTTCCAAACTTTTCTGGACGTGAGTGAGGGGTTCTAGAGCCTACGGTCCTGTGGTACGCCGGTGAGGGGGCGGTCCAAAGTTTTTTTGAAGTAGAGACCGGGAGTTTTTAAACACAGCACCCATGAAAACGTGGATCCTGGATCTGTAAGCTAACTGCGGCGGGGTGATCCTGAAGTTGCGCCTGCCATTCCATCTTTCCGGGTCTTCGGGAGAGCTCTGGAGCCTAGATAGAAAAATGAGGACCCTGGGGTGCACCGAGCGTCGCGCACCCCAGAGGCTGGTTGAAGTACATTGACTGGGATTTGTTTTGATTCTCGGAAGCCTAAGGTGAGTCTTCTGGGCTGGCGGAGACTGGGCGCCTGCTGGTGCTTAGCTGAAGGACAGCGCAGCTCTGCGCGGAAGCGGAGTGTAAGAGAAAACATTTTCTGGGCCCAGGCAAAGAGCCCATGTCTGCTGGGAGAGCCTAGAAACCCTGGTGCCGCTTTTCAAGTCAGAAACTGGGGTGCAAGCTGATCTGGCCTCTGAAAGCACCGGAGCCTTGGGTTCGGGGAGCAGGGAGGAGGAGCATGGTATCCCGAGGGTGTGATTTAGTGCTCTTCCTGGCGGGGCCGGGGCGGCAGCCCAGCTTCCTTTGCAAGGCCCCAGGCAAAAGTCCCCCGCTGTCTTGAACTGCTCCCTGGTACCTGGGTGCTCACCGAGAAACACTTGTTGATAGAATCTTGTGCCCAGCGAGTAGCAGTTTTGCCTTTCCTGAGGTGGAAACTTTGTGCATTTAGTATATTCTTTGGAAGAGTCTCTGCAGAAGCTGGCTTTGATTATCTACACACAAGTTGTTTTTCAGGACTTTTGTACCCAGCTAGGGCGCGCAGTATGAGACTCATGTCGTATCATGAGATGCAGAACCTGTTCAGGACCTTAGTGTCTTCAAATGTAGCTTCTCTAAGATGAAGTGCCGCACTCCACACAAGCTTGGGCCAGAGATGTCATACCACAAACTCTAGTCTTGCTTCTCTTTGGCCCATCATACTCTCAGATGGAGTTCTTTCAGGCAGGGCCTGGATTGATGTCTGACTTGAATAAACAGCTCAAGTGTTGGAACACTCGAGTTTCCATCCCCCAATACAGACAGCACCGTGGTCTCTGTCTTATGCCTGTCTCTCAAATGCTTTCCGAGACTCTTGTAGTTCACAATCGCCTGAGGTGTCCATGAACACATCAAAGCGTATGCTGGTGGCCTACCAGACTCTCCCAGCATCCCTCAGTCCCAACCTGTTACAGAATCCATCTGGCTAGTAAACCCTACCCCTACCCGAAACTTCTCCAGCCCGGGAACTGGTCTAGGCTACCCTCCTCCAGCCCCCTTTCCTCATATAACTCAGCCATTTGTCTATGACAGCCCTCTTGGCCTCTTGGTCTCCTGTCTCTCCCCTCTCTCCTCCTCTCTCTCCCCACATGGCTCAGCCTGCCAGTCACGTCCACTCTGGACGCTCAGATGTCCCTGCCTCTGACTATGCTTCCTCTTATCGACAGTAAACCTTCTCCTCCACCATACCCAAGAGCAACGGTGTCCTCCTTTCATTTTTTGTTTCCTGTGTCTCTTAAGCTCATTCTGGATTCCAAGGTGGGAGAAAGCAATTTAGAGGCCAGCCCAGGCTATGTAGCCTGATGCTGTCTTAGAAAAGAAAAGAAAAAAAAAAAAATGAAATCCAGAACCCCTCTCTTGCCTCTAAGCCAAAGGCAGTGCATCAGATGACCAATAAGGTGTGTTAAAATTAGGAAATTGTAATAACTCATCTGCTTTCCTGCTAGATGGCAGTGTCTAATAGTGAATCAAAGACTCCATTGTTACTGTGTTATTGATCACTTTGTATTCTTCAAGGACCAAAGTAAAGCAGTTCCCAAGTTTGCTCTTATAAACAACATTCACAAACCCCCTCAGGATTATATCTAGGAAATAGAGGAAAAGGTTATAATTTGGTCCATGTTACATGTATGTATAAATTTGGCTTTGTACAAAAACCTTCCCAGCCTGTATTTAAGTGCTTTTATACTTATGTAGAGTTGATTTTCCCAAGAAATGTTGCATTTCACTCAGCTCTCATCATTTTACACCAAACACCCTCTCCCCCAGGCTCATGTCTGCACACTTGGTTCTCAGCTGATGATGCTGTTTTGGGAGGTTGTGGAGCCTTTAGGAGGTGTGGCCTCAGTGATGGAAGGAGGTGACTGTTATGCCCAGATCATGGAGTCTCCCCAAAACCAGCTAGGAGACCGAACCCTGTATGTAAAAGCAAAGAGCATTTATTCAAGTTTGACCTTGGACTCTCCGTGTGTCCAACTATTGTCATGATTGGAGAGCCCCAGCTCAGTTGGAGTTGGGTTTTTATAGTAGCAAAGATGGGGGTGAGGGATTTCTAAGATTCAGGACCCCTGATTGGCTGACATTTGTCTAGGGGTGTCCTGGTGAAAAGCAATGGGTATGTGTTGGCAGGTGATCCTATCTACAATGGTTGGGATTTCTTTTGGGTGGTCTGTTCCTCGGAGGTGCCTGTGTGGTCTCAGTTTGTGGTCTTTATGGGGAAACAGATATTGCCTCAGGGTAAACTACTGAGACTCCGGCCTCTATTGAGCTTGTCAGGGCTGGGTCCTACAGCGACTAGGGGTGACTGTGAAGGTTATATTGGCCACTGGTTCTGATTTGTGGGAGCACTCACCACCTGATACTCCCATTACCATGGAGCTATTTGATCCACCATCCTTCTCCAGCAGGATGAACTGAAATCCTTTGAAATGGAAAGCCAAAGTAAGTCCTTCCTCCTGTAAGCTGCTGCTGTCAGGCTTTGTTTTCCTTACAGTGATAACACTTCATGACTATAGGGAACATTTCCGAAATGGGCTTTGGAAAAAGGAAACATTAAGCTTATTTTAATTGACATGCTTTCTAAATACTTTTTGAAAAAGCTTATGTAAAACCTTAATTAACAGAAAGAAATACTGAATTACTATAAAGGAAACCGGAGCTGGGCATGTCTTTAATCCCAGCACCCTGGAGGCAGAGGCAAAAGGATCTGTGTGAGTTCGAGCCCAGCCTGGTCTACACAGCAAGTTCCAGGACAGCCAGAGCTACACAGAGAAACCCTGTCTTCAAAACAGAAACAAAACAAAACCACAAAAATAAACAAAAAACAAAAAGGAAAATAAAAATAATTCCAATCATGTAGGTCAGTGGTAGATCATTTGCCTAATTAGTGTGTTTGAAGTCCTTAGGTCAGTCCATAGCCCCTCCCCACCCCCAGAAGTCTTGGGAAATGTCTAGAATGTCTGCAACATTTCCCAAGAGGTACTGGTGTTCAAAGTTGGTTCAGCAGTACAGAAAAGGCAAGTTACATTCTGGGAGCAGCAGGAACACAGACCTCGAGGAGGAGACCAGGGAGTAAGGTAGAGGAGGTAGAGGAATAAAGTGGGGTGCACATCCATGTTATTTTTTCCATGTTAGGGATGAAGCACAGGGCCTTGTGTATGGTGGGCAGGTGATCTACCAATGAGCTACAGCCCCATACTGGGCCTCTTTTTAGAACCTTTGCAAAGGCATGCACAGACTTCAGTAAGATTTTCATTCTAGGGCATTAATTTATACTTAGCTGAGTGCAGAATCCAAGGGGCTGGGGCGGGGAAGAACACCAGTTTTGGGGCTTTGAGGGAACCACTGTCAGAATAAATGAAGGGTCTTGATGGGGCATAGTTGAAAGGAGGCAGTAAAAAGTGCTTGAAAATAAGACACATTCCTGCCAGCATACCATGGCATTTCTTCCTAAGGACGGCCACACTTTAAGGGGGTGTATTAGAGATTTTTGTTTGTTTGTTTTGCTTTCAAGACAGGTGCTCTTAGTGGCTGCAGCTGAGCACTTGTATCCTGTGAGAACCCCAAGAGCAGGTCGGTACAGATACCTGAATAAAAACGAGACGGGCAACCCTGGGTAGTGTACACCAGCCATGCGTGTGATGCATTGCAGAAACTCAGCTCTTAGAGTTAGGAGTTGGTTAGTTAGAGACCATTTTAGACATTACAGACCGCCGCCTATAAACAGATACATTCCTCTGTCCGGGAAAAGAATATTACGGGGCATTGTCCTGAATGACTCAGGTTCACCCGGGAGGCAAAGATGAAACAGAAACACAGGGAGCCTCCTCCTCTTGGGGTGCCATTACATTGGAGCTTGAGGGCTTTGATGATGCTCTCTGTGGGTCCACCTGTCCTCACCAGCTGGAGGACTTGTGACTTGATGACACGCTCCTGGCTAATTCCTAGCATGGGTTAGATTGAGTGCTATTATTGTAAATGTACCCTAAGGCCTGGCAGGTTGCTGAGGGTGTAATTCAGCTACTAAAGGCTGCTCTTCGGGGTGAATATTTAATCATAGCCAGGTTCCTGACACCTTCCTACACTCCTGGCTTCGGCAGGAAACTAACTTGAGGTTCTCTACATGCAAGGGAATCTTGAATTATTTGTTGGTAGTTGATATGACCGATTAAAAATTGCAAAAAGGCCCTCCAGTCATCCTGAGATCTTAGCTATAAATATATCCCAAGCTAGTTTCAGAATCTCTACCTTCTGTTTTCCTTTACTCTCGACCTTCCTGTCCTAAAGCCGCCACTGTTGGTGGTGTCTCTTTCCTTTCTATTGATCTTGGAGTCAGGTGACCTGATTTAGACCCACTGCTAAAAATATGATCCCAGGCCAACTGCTGAAATTTAGTGAGGCTTAACTTCAGTTTTGTAATAACTGGAATTAATAATACTCACCTTGTTTTTCCAAGGTGGTTACAAGTAATATTAGACGAAGTGACAGATTTAAAACTCTTCGCAAAATGTTACAGTCTTAAGTTGACTTCTCATGGTTTATATGATTGTATATGTGATTGGCGTGGGGTGAATATGGCGTGTGACAGTGGGTACCTGTGAAGGTCAGAGGACGGTTTTCTGGAGGTTGTTTCTGGTCTTCCACCACGAGTTCAGGGATTGAACATAGGTTGGCGGCTTTCTATGATAAATGTTTTTACCCACTGAGCCATCTTGCTGGTCTGAGGTGGTGTAGTTTTATTCTCATCTAAGATGTTAATAGTTCACTACCTAATCTGGGTCATATTAATTATAGCTATAGTAAATTACTTTTGCACATACAATGAAAGTTTAATACCCTCTCTGCCATGCAGGGGAAAGGATGAGGTTTATTACTTGCCGTGAATCCACTGAGGATCACAAATACTTAGCCACTTCCCCAAATTTATACGGTCTGAATGGCAGACCCGAACCTGGGATTCAAAGTGCTAGGTCCACGTCTTATGTAGCTAATAGCTATCAATATGTGCTGAGTAGAATCCTGCAGGGCACTTCCGAGGTTCCTAGAGCCTTTTCTTCCCTTCCTCTTGGTCCCACCTGATGACAACTGTTCTACTCAGACTCGTTTGTTCTCCGTGGTAGCATCATTTAGTGTGACTTTTATAGCATTGACATTAAAAATGAGGAAAGAAGACATGAATTTCAGAGCTAAACTGTTTCTGGTTGTAGTACTTGCCAGAGTTATGATTTTGTAAAAAACTTAAGTTTTTGAGATTATAATATAATTACATGTGCACATAATTTATCATGTGCCCCTTCCCTTTCATCCCTTCAACCCCTCTCATATATCCCCTTGCTCTCTCACAAATTTATGGCCTTTTAAAAATTGTTAAACACTTTATATATATATATAAATATATATAAACATATATATATTTATACACACATATCTATAAAGCCAACTCAATCTGTATAATGTTACTCGCATGAATAGGGCTGACCGCTTGGTACTGTCTAATCAGTTTGAGGACTCTTCATGGGGAACACCATTTCTCCTGTTCCCAGAATTCCTTGCTTGCCTACTGTTATTCTCTGGGGTTGGGACACTATGAGATTCCCCTTCTATGCTGGCATGTATATTGGTATTGTTTTTGTCCAGGTCATGTTTAGGCAGCCATGTTGGTGAGACTTTTATCCCTCACATTTCTGAGAGACACAATCTCACAGCCAACATCCTGTTCTTATGGCTCTTAACAATCTATCCTAAATTTAGTAATCAGTCAATAGAGGGGCTTGAGAAATGGCTCAGGAGTTAAGAGTTCTTGCTGTGGATTGGGTGGCTCAATCCAGTGGGTGGCCCACAGCCTTCCTATAACTCTAGCTCCAGTGTATCCAGTGTCTTCTATGGCCTCTGTTGGTACACGCACACACACACACACACACACACATGAGTTCACAGACACAAGCACATACACACACACACACACACACACACACACACACACACACACACAAAAACCAAAATAAAACAGTCATGAAAGAGGAGCATGCTGTTAAGATACAGGCCCGTCTCCTGACCTCTGTTCCAATATTATCTTTCTAGTTCATCTCCATTTCTGCATCCTGGAGACACGTGACTCAGACTTAGAATCCAGCCCTTAACATACAGTGTCCTCTAGTTCTGCTCCCATTCTGCCTCCGTAGAACTTTGCCCAGGATGTCGGAGTTACGGCATATCAGGGATAAAAAGCAGTCATGGTTACCATCCTGTGCCTTTTAAGAGGTTTTGTTTTTCTCTCCTGAGAAGGTTGGGAAGGTAACTCAGTCAATACGCTGCTCACCTCAAATGCACAAGGCCCTGGGTTTTATTCCTAATACCCCATAAATCTGGGCATGTTAATGGACGCCTATAATCTCATCATTTAGGAGGTCGAATCGGGTGGGGAAGGGATCAGAGGTTGGCTACACCAGTGAGTTTGAGGCCAGCCCGGCTTCATGAGGGTCTGTCTTAAAAACACCAAAAGAAAAAAAAAAAAAAAGCAGCCAGTTCAGATTCATGAAAATCTTTTTTTTTTAATATTTATTTATTTATTATGTATACAATATTCTGTCTGTGTGTATGCCTGATGGCCAGAAGAGGGCACCAGACCCCATTACAGATGGTTGTGAGCCACCATGTGGTTGCTGGGAATTGAACTCAGGACCTTTGGAAGAGCAGGCAATGCTCTTAACCTCTGAGCCATCTCTCCAGCCCCCATGAAAATCTTATTGCCCACATCCATTGCTTTCTTGTAATCCCACAAAAGACTCAGCAGATAACCCAGTAAGCAGAATCCCTCCCTGAGCTGGCTGGTTTCTTCAGTTCATCACTGTTTCATCTTTAACCAAAGCCTGAGCCTTTATTATTTTTTTCCTCCAGCCTTTTCAGAAGTGGGCATGTGGTCTGTTTCTTACTCCTTTGAGACCTGGTTAAGAAGTGACTTCATCTTACTAACCCTGGAGTCCAGTCTTCTAATGGCAGAGAAATTAGGAAGAGATCTGAGACGTGGGATTTGATAGGGCTGTGTGGCCTTGGGCAAGTTAGGTAACCATTCTGGTCTCAGCTACTTTCTTTCTGAGTGAGGTGTTAGGCATATGTATGACTAGGTATTCAGTTTAGTGAGGTATACGATCTGATCTAAAAGGTTCCTTTTGGTTTAAGACTTCACTGCTTTTATGCACTAAACCTATGTCTATCAGCTCATATGGCTAAAAGATTATTCATTTGTTGCAGTGTTTTTGGATGGCGCTGTGTCTGAGGACTCCGACTGCTCTGATAATAGCCTGAGAAGACGGCATGCTGTTCCTTCCCAGCGCCAAGCCGGACCCATTCTGAACCTTGGATCTCAGTCCTTCATGGAGACCAGCTCCCGGCAGGAAATCGGCACCCAGATGGTTCCTCCATGTGAAGTTGTCTCTGGCTGCGGGCTGACTGGAGGACACCTGGTAGCCAGGCCAGCCCTTTCTCAGTCATCCGGGACAGGGCAGCATGATGCGGATTCAGAGGCGGAAGCTTCTGGCGTCTTGCCTGTGCGTGACGGCTGCTGTCTTTCTGATGGTCACCCTGCAGGTACTGGGAATCCGGGCTGTGTAGAGCGGGTTCGTTGCTAGGCCCTCAGCAGCCCCTTCCTTTCCAGTTCTCTTCCCTTTCCTCAGAGAACTCTGAGTAATTGCTGTCTGCTTAACTTTTCTGCATCCTGAGCCCATGCTACACAATACAAAAGAGAACACCCTAGTTCCGTTTTTCTTCTCTTATTTTCTTGTGTGTGTGCGTGTGTGTGTGTGTGTGTGTGTGTGTGTGTGTGTGTGTGTGTGTGTCTAGGTTTCTGCTGGTAGACCAGCATGGTATGGAACTCTGGATACTTCTGTTTCTGATTCCTAAGTGTTGGGATTAGAGGAAGGAGCCATCAGGCCCATTTGGGAGAACATTTTCTTTTTCTTTTTAGAATTGTCTCATGAAACCCAGGTGAACCTCAGAATTGATACGTATTCAAGGATAACCTTGAACATCTGATTTTCCTGCCTCTAATGCCCTAAGTGTGTGACTATAGTCATATGTCATCACGTTCAGTTATTTTTTTAAAAAAAAATTTATTTAAAAATTGTTCTCATATAGTGTATTTTGATTGTGTTTTTCCTCTCTTCCAACTTTTCTCCAGTCCTTCCTACCTATCCAGCTGTTTGTTTTCTCTCTTAAAAAAAAAAAGCAGAGAAACACAAAAACTAAAATCAAAACAAATAAAAATAAGACCAAAAAAGTCAAAATGAAACAAAGAGCCCACAGAAAAAAATGGAGCGTTTTTGTGTTGGCATGGAGCCTGCCATGCAGTGTGGTTGATCCATCCCGTGACACCCCATTGGAGAAAATTGATTTTTCCATTGCCAGGTTGTATCAAGTCTAGATAGCGTCTTAGTCAGGGATGGGAGCCAGAGCCCAGTTTCCTGTCTCAGTGCTGGGATAGCATCTGCTTGACTCTGTGCAGGTCCTGCACATGCGGCTACGGTCTCTGTGAGTCCATATGGGCATCAGTACTGTTTTGTGTGGAAGACACCATTACCTCTGGCTCTTTCTGCCTCCTCTTCCATGGAGATCCTGACCCCTGAGGTGAGGTTTGATGACAACATCCTGTTTAGAGCCGAGGGCTCCGAAGTCTCTCACTCTCTGCACACTGTCCAGTCATGGACTCTGTGTTGCTTGCCACACACTGCAAGAAGAAGCGTCTCTAAGCCGGACTGAGTAAGGCCCTGATCTACTGGTGTAAAAGGATGCGTTAGGAGTCATTTTATTGATCTGTTCCTTTAGCAGGACAATAGTATTCATAGTTTGCCTGTTCTTGGATACTCTAGGAGTCTCAGCAGTTCTATTTAAGGAGCAGGCCTTACATCCAATCAGAAACCGATCAGTTACTACCATAACTGTTGTGCTACTGTTGAACTGTAGGTAGGTAGCTGGTATAAGTTGCAGGGTTTGTAGCTGGCTGGTATTGATCATTCCCTTTCTCCTCTGATAGTATACGGAGCACCTTCCAGCACTGTGGATGCTATTCAATAGGGGTGAAGCTTCTAGTTGGTCCCCAGATGGATGTCTCAGTGTTCAGTGATATAAGGAAGTGCATTTTCAGCAGTAGGGCCTCACCACCAGCTTGTGGAGAGCAACTAGTAACCTTGGTAACAGCCTGGGGCCAGCTCTGTATAGCTCTGGCCTCTCTGCTTTGGTTGGCGTCAGAGGCCAGCGGCATCAACAGACCATGGTTGTCAGGCCAGAAACACAGCCGTTGAGTCCCAGCAGCAGCTCAAGGCCGAATATCATCTTGACCCTGGGTGGCAATCAAGCCATTCCCCTCAGCCCGCTCCCTTCCTCTCTCACCTCATCAGCTCCTCCACAGGCCATGAACCAGCCTGTCTGTCTGTCTCTCTGTCCCTCCCTTACCACAGCATTCCATACCTCTGCTCACTCATATCGTGCCCATCTGGCCGGTGCTGCAAGGTGCCAGGTGGGCCCATGTTTTCTTCTCAGAGCCTGAGGCAGACAGCTCCAGGCCTGAGTTTGGTTCCTGTTGTTCCACTCAGTTCACTGTGATGCTAGGCTGGACCATGCTTCCTTATCACAAAGAGATTATTATAGGTGCAGGAGGGCTCTTGGTAGATGTATCTGGTTGAGTTTCACCTACCCTGGCCGCATGGCATGCTGCTGGAGTCCACTGGTAGGCCGGGGTTAGACTCTTGCAGTATGGTTTTCTTTTTTCTCTAACAAATATGTATCATTTTTCTTTTTGAGACTGGTTTGGTAGATCTGCCCCTGTCCCTGTCTCTCCTGCCCAGGCTAACTTCAAACTCACTCCTGTTCTAGGGGCTCAGGGAGTTTTGACAGTCTTTTTTTTTTTTTTTCTTTTTCTGTAAGATACTGGTTGTACATTAGTAAGAAGGGAGGTCAGATGAAGAGAGGGGTCTGGGGCTGTAAATTAACTTCTTCCCATCAAGCTTTTGGGGGGAGAGCCATGTTATTACATTATAGAAATGCCGAGGAAGCTCTTGGCAAGGGCTGACTTGGTTTCAGTCCCTTAAAGCTAATGTATTTTTTAAGTCTTCTGGAATAGCACTTGGCTTTCATAGAGGAGGTCCTAACATCTTAGTTGGCATGGGTACTGTTGAGAATCTAGTCGAAGTTTTACCTTTTCCTTAGGGAACTTATGGACTCCCGGTGATGTTTGGTGGTCAGTGGCCCTTTTCTCACACCAGGAATAGCAAGCCCATTGAAAAGGAGCTGCCCTTGGTTACTGGGTGCGTGTCCTCTTGTGGACATTATTATTATTAATATTAGCGCTATTATAGTGGAATTGCGCTATCTTAGGAGCAGTTTGCTGATAAAAAGATGAATTTGATTCTTTCTTGCTTCCCTTTTTTGGTATAAGATCTCACTCTGTACCCCATGTTGACCCTGAACTTGGTATCTTACTGCCACAGCCTCTTTTTTTATTTGTTTTTTGTTTTTTTTGAGACAGGGTTTCTCTGTGTAGCTTTGGAACCTGTCCTGGAAATTGCTCTGCAGACCAGGTTGGCCTCAAACTCATAGAGATTCACCTCTGCCTCCTGAGTGCTGGGTTTAAAGGCTTGTGCCACCACCGCCCGACCTCTGCCTCAGCTTCTTAAGTGCTAGGATCACAAGTATATACCATCGCTCTGGCTCTAAAATAATCTCTTTAGTGGAGGGCATGTGCCAGGATGAAGCCCAGGGCTGCTAGTGTATGGGGCAAGCATTCCAGCACTGAGCTACGCCGCAACCCTTCCTGCCCCTTTCCTTCTGTTGGCCTCCTCAACATGGACAGCACAGTCTCCAGAGCTTTGAGAAACAAATTTTTATTCTTTAGAGATTATCAGCCTCAGGTATTCTGTTATAGCATTACCCAGTGGAACAAGACAGGAGGTTATCCAGAATTGTCCACTGAGGTAGAAGGTAATCACACAGGTCATTAAAACCAGAGAGCCTTTCCTGGATTTCTTCACAGAGGGGGCAGTGGCAGGAGCAAGAGGAGTGGTAGCAATAGATCTGAAGATTGAAAATGGGACCGAGAGCCAAATAAGCGTTGTGAGCTATGCCTAAAAGAAAAAGCAAGAGGTGTACTGTCCCGCAGGCTCTGTAGAGGATGTAGCTATTCTGGCCTTTTGATTTTAGACTATGTGGCCGTCTCTAGCTCCTGCCCTCCAGAACTGTGAGGTTGTAAGTGTGTTATTATAAAGGGGTTGTGGTATGTTGTTACAGAAAACTGTCAGGAAGAGCTCTGTTGAATGAAATGGAAGCATCACATTCTGATAACGGTTGTCTTCACTCTCAGGTCGTGGTTGAGCTTGGAAGATTTGAAAGGAAGAAGTTTAAAAATTCCAATCTGCAAGATGGACGTAAAAAAGTGGAGGAAGAGCCTCACCGTCTCCACCCATTTCCTGAAAAGGAAGCCCTAGCCTTGGGTGTGAAGAACACAGTGGACGTTGGGAGCTACCCCATTGTGCTGTGGTGGTCTCCACTGACAGGGGAGACTGGCAGGCTGGGCCAGTGTGGGGCAGATGCTTGCTTCTTCACCATCAACCGGACCTTCCAGCAGCATCACATGACCAAGGCCTTCCTCTTCTACGGTGAGTTGGGCGTCTCCTTCCTCCTTTTGCCTGTTAATGTCTTGTTCAAAGGCGAGTTACTACTCATTCCCCCCTCCCCCCAGAGGCCAGAGCTCTCCTTGAATATGTATTAGAACACCTGATTTCTTCAGTGTTGGCTATGCGGAAGCCTCCGGAGGCATTGAGCAGATTTCAGACAATCCTGGTCAACTGTGCTGGTTTGAATGAGAATGGCCCCACTTGGCTCATACTTTTGAATGAATGATCCCCAGTTGGTGGACTGTTTAGGAAGGTTGAGGAGGTGTGACCTTGTTAGAGGAGGTTTGTCACTGGGGGTGGGCTTTGAGGTTTCAAAAGCCCATGCAAGGCCCAGTCCCCTCTGTCAGGTCTTAGCTACTGCTCCAGCACCATGTCTACCTGCCTGCCTGCCACCGTGTTTCCCACAGTGATGATCATGGACTAACCCTCTGGAACTGTAACCAATCTCCCGATTAAATGCTGTCCTTTATAAGCTGCCTTGGTGTAGCTGGTTGTTTTACCCTTACTCTTCGGGAGGGCCCCAAGTAAAAACACACAGAGAGTTCTTATTACTTATAAATGCCTGGCCTGAGCTTTGCTTGTTTCTTGCCAGCTTTTCTTAAATTAACCCTGTCTACCTTTAGATTCTGGGCTTGTTCCTTTCTCAATTTTGTGTATCTTTTCTTTCCTTCTTATTCCATGTCTGACCGTGTGGCTTTGTGACTGGTCTCTTCTTTTCTCGTTCCTTGATATTTTTCTCCCCAGATTTCTCCTCCTATTTATTCTCTCTTCCTGCCAGCCCCGCCTATCCTTTCTCCTGCCTTGTTATTGACCAGTTAGCTCTTTATTAGACCAATCAGGTGTGTTAGGCAGGCAAAATAACACAGTTTCACAGAGTTAAACAAATGCAACATAAAAGAACGCAACCCATCTTTGCACCATTAAACAAATGTTCCACAGCATAAACAAACGCAACACATCTTAAAATTATATTCTACGACACCTCGGTCATGAGGTCTCTTTGTATCAGTAGAACAGCAATTAAGACACCAGCATAGGCTTGGTTGGGTGGGCTGCTCAGTGGTTTCATAGGTGAATGCAGTGCTTACTAAATCTGTTGCATGGAATTTGGTATTGCTGACATCAGTTGACATATCCATTTGTGATGAAGGCAGGGAATTCTGATGATCATGACAGACATGTAAGTGGACATAAACAAGCATGATGTTGTTTATTTCTTTGACGTTAGATTAATCAGAATCAAAGAGTGGCTGGGGAGAGAGCTAAGTCGTTAAGGTGATTGCTATGGAAACTTTTCTGTCGCTGTGAAGAGACACCAAGACAAATGCAACTTAGAAAGCTCACAGTTCCAGAGGGTAGCAGAGTCTGTGACCAACATGGTGGGGAGCATGCAGCAGGCAGGAAGACATGACACAGGAGCGGTAGCTGAGAGCTTACATTTTATCCAAAATTTGGAGATAGGGAGGAAAAGATAGTCATCCGGAATGGTGAGGATTTTTGAAACCTCAAAGCCCATCCCCAATATCAGCTCTCCAACAAGCTACATCTCCTAATCTTTCCCAGACAGTTCTACCATCGCTTTGGGGTAGCATTGGTTGAGCCATCTTTTCAGCAACCAAATTGGATGTTTATTTGCAAAGCACTGAGGATTGAACCAGAGCCTCATTTATGCTAAGTAAGTGCTTCGTCACTGACTTTTTTTCCTCTGCCTCCAAGTTTTGAAATGTGAAAAATAATACTGAATATTGTAGATGCCATTAGGAATCTCCAGTAGACATTTCTTTAAGTGTAGCAGTGGCTTCTGCCCAGGGAAACAAGTTGAGCACCTATGCCTTCCAACACATACACACACACACACACACACACACACACACACACACACACCCATTATACACAGCGTGCTTTAGCCTCCCTCTTCCTTCTCAGACATTATATAGAATCTTGTGTTTTTATCAGTTAACAATTGCTCTGCTGGGTGACGGTTTCCTTCTATCCTGGCAGGAACGCAAATAGCTGGGACTGGTTGGATCTGGTAAAACAGGACTCTGCTTGGTGACTGTCCAGGACTGCAGATCTGTATGCCCCACACTTAATTTTCTAGTCAGGCTAGGGCCTGTGTTTTGTCAGAGAGCGGACCACTTTCCCTTTAATTTATACAACCCTACATTTCTGGAAAAGTCAAAATAAAACTAGTCTATTTAAACTATTTTTATCAATTCTTTGATAAATTCACACCCATGTTTTTTTTAATCATATTCATCCTGATGTGACGAATTTCTATGTGGTAGTCTTAAAGCAGTCTGTTCTTTTGTCCTTACAGCAGGCTGAGTTGGGCAGGTCTCGCCATTTCTTAGCTGATGATTTGCACTTGAGATGCTATGTGAAGGGTCAATTTAGAGATCAGAGATTAGACCTTAACTGCTTGAATTGCGGTAACGTCCGCCCCTTATGGGCACTCTGAAGTGCCACATACTGATTGGGGACCAGACCAGATCTTACCTGGATTCCTCTTCCAGGAGCACCTGAGATTGTGACCTCTTTTCCTCACTTGCTGATGGAGGGAGTCCAGAGAATTAGTGCCCACCCAAAGAGGGAAGACCACACTAGTAAACTCTGTACCGTCTTTCCCTTGGAAACACAGTTTCCAGTTTATCTTCCCATGGCCATGGGAGATTCCTCTTTTCTACTAAGTTCCACAAAGGTGTGTCAGAGACATCTCTGTCTGCTCACCAGTCTCTACTCATTCCCCAGAATTCCTTGCATTCTACCTCTTGCCTGTTTTTCCCAGACTCCCCTGGTGTAAAATCATCCATACTGCTGAATAAGATCCATGGCTGTCAGCTCAAAGGTGTCTGGTGAGCTCCTTAGTGGAGAAAGTTAGTTAAGAAAGAAATTAAATCAGGGAATTCTGGAGGGGAAGGCTAGTGCCTTACACTGCATTTTTAGGTGGTTAGTAAAGAGTAAAATGAATAGGGTACGGGTTTTTTTTCTTTTAAATCAGCATGCCACTTTTTTTTTCCTCCCAGCATGCATAGATGATATTGCGTAACCAGGCAACCTACATAAGCAGTCAGAAGGACGTTAATGGCTCCTGATCTGATCAGCACATTCACCAGACGCTGCAATTTCTCTGGGTCTAGATCTGCAGTTTACACTTATTGCTCTAAGCGATAGGAAACAAAGAGGAGACCCAGGCCTCTAAATTATCAGTTCTGGAGTACGCTGTTATCAGTCGCTCTGATCGTGGGCACTGTGGGTCTTTCTCTGGGTCGCAGTTAATTAGGTCTCCTGCTGTCCTTGAGAGTTAAACACAAGCAGTAAATCATCAGTAAACTGAGGCGAAGGTGAGCCTAAGGAGCGAGGAGTCTTTTAAGTGAGCTAAAACCAGGGCATATTATTATTGCTATGAACCAGCAGCTTTGGGCAAGCAGTAATTCTGTGTCCTTGGATAGCTGAGAATACCTTAAATGGGGTGCTTTTCCCTGAACCCTAAACAAATGGCCTTTGATAAAGATAATTGCAGGAAGGCAGGTCTCTGTGTTTACCTAGGAGAGAGGAAGGAGGGCCTAGCAGCAGGATCACACATAGCTAGGGGAATGTGATTCGTAAACTCCAACAGCATAGGAGACTGACTGTTCTGCTTAGGTAATATATATATATGCTTAGGTAATAATGAGACTGACTGTTCTGAACTGTGAGAATTAATCCCCAAATATGTAACAGAAGGGGAGTTAGCTATGGCGAAAATCTCCAGCAAGACAGCTACTTTATTCACAGAGCAATAGCGCCCAAATTTTCTTCAGTTATGGTTTAACCTTTATCAGGGCCCCTGGCTCTGATGAGTCACTGTGAAAAGATGTGTAATGTCGCAGCCTGAAGCAAGTCCTCATTCTAGTATTTATGGCAGGGATGAGTCTCTGCCTACCCAGAATTTCTGGCTTCTCACCTTTTTTTTTTTTTTTGTCTGACTGGCAAGGCCACCGTTGTCTAGCTGGAACTCTGGGGTGGAATTAATCAGACCTCACACTAAGGCCTGGTTTCTCATTCTCATTGTCCTCCTTGGGATGGTGGTTGATAATCCCATCAGACTCGGTACAATGATGCCCACGTGGTACAGCAGAGACCAATTCAAAATGTATGTTATGCCCTCCTGACATATAAAGAAAAATGACTTGTGTTTAGTAAGTGTTTCAGTCTTTGTGTGTTTGGGCATGCGGAGGCTGTAATAGACAATTGTATATATTTGTAGAGTCACTGATGGTGACCACGGGTCTTTTCCGCAGTCCCCAGCGTGGATGACAGGGAAACAGTGAGTTCCCTTCAGTGCTCATGGGGTTTCCTCCACTGGGGAGTAGTGCTGGGGAGGCACTCAACAAGAGACCACTTTCCCTCTAATCTTTGCAATCCTACACTCCTGGAAGACTGAATATAAATTGAAAGCAGGGAAGGAGTACAAGCCTCGGTGTTGATAATGAGATTAGGTTCGATCCCAGGCTCAGCTAATTAAAAACAAAGCTTTTCAGCATCCTTGATGCAGTGGGACATGGGACATTTGATCTCTGGGTTGTGCTGAGATTTGCTGGTCTCCCTAAACTCCTCCCATCAGTGACAGTAGCAACCCCAAATTGCTGATGGAAACATGTTCCTATTGCATCACTCTTGGAAAAAAAAAATCCCACAAGCTCCCCAAGGAGTCTCACACCCCCAATTCCCGATGGGCTCCCTTGGTTTGAACGGATCCCTGAAGTTCGATGCTTGAATGTTAGTTCCAGTGCACCGGTGTTGGAGATGCGGTTTCACAAGCAGTGCTTAGACCACGAGGACTCTGCGTGAGTGTAGTAATGTCCTCACTGCAGGAGAGGCTTATCTGAGAAGGGAGTGTGTTATTATAAAAGTGCGTCCCTCCTCTCTCCTGCATGCCCCCACGCGCGGATGCCACAAAGCCCTCCACTATGTAATGACCAAACAATAAGGCTCCTCCTTCTTCAGTTCCAAAAATGTTAGAAATAAATTGATTTTCCTCATACTTTTCTATTTGGGTAACCCATTATAGCAACAGAAAATGGAATAAGGCAAGGCCCTACTTAGTGTTGAGACTCATACAGGACCCTGGCTGATGGCCCAAGTACATACCCCTTTTTCTGCAGATCTCCTTTCTGAGTGCCTGAATTCCTTCTTTCTTTCCTCCCTCCCTCCCTCCCTCCCTCCCTCCCTCCCTCCCTCCCTCCCTTCCTTTCTTTCTTCTAACATCCCATTGACAGTTTTCCCTCCATTCTCTTCTCCTGGTCCCCCCTGTCCTTCCCCCACCAAATCCACTCCTTTTTCAGTTTCTGTTTAGAAAAGGTCAGACTTCCCATGGATATCAACAAAACATGGCTTATCAAGTTGCAGTAAGACTAAGTATCTCCCTTGTACTAAGGTTGGACAAGGCAACCCAGAATGAGGAATAGGGTTCCAAAAGATGGCCAAAGGGTCAGAGACAGCCCTGAACCCACTGTTAGAAGTCCCACAAGAAGACCAAGCTACACAACTATAACATATATGCGGAGGGCTTAGGTCAGTCCCATACAGGCTTCCTGGTTGTCGGTTCCGTCTGCGTGCCTGTCTTAGTCAGTGTCCTATTGCTGCGAAGAGACACCATGACCACGGCAGCCCATAAAGGGAAACATTTAATTGGGGCTGTTTAAAGTTCAGAAGTTTAGTCCATTATTATCATGGTGGGAAGCACGGTGGCATGCAGGCAGACATGGTGCTGGAGAAATAGTTGGGAGTCCCACAGGATCTGTAGGCGGGGAAGAGAGAGTGCCAGCTGCCCTGAAATCTCCCAGTCTGTCCTGAGTGACACACCTCCTCTAACAAGACCACACTTAATTAACAATGCCACTCCTTGTAAGACTGTGGGGGCCATTTTTATTCAGACCACCACAGTGCCTGTTCTGTGCTTGCTGTCCATTTCAAGGGCCTCTTAGTCACCTCCAAACCCAGAAAATGGCTCTAGTGTTGACCTGTCATGAGATCTAGAAACTGGAAGTCATTCCTGGGCCTCCCTTTCCTTCTGTAGGGAACCAGTTCCTCGTACGACTCCCTTGCTTCCATAGTATCTCCTAAATCTTGAAAACGTTTCCTTGCCTCTGCCTCTTTACCAAATTTCTTCTTTTCTCCCGTGCTCCACCTTAACTTCTCGACTTAAGTACCACTACCTCGTCCCTGGACACTGTCCACTCCCAGCAGCCTCCAGTGGTCCTGCCTGCAACTGTCTGCCTCTTCTGTGGCTTTGCCTTCCAGTTGGCAGCTTCCTCTAACCAGGCTGATTTTCTTCTCATGTAATTCCCATGGTTTCCTGCCACCTGAGACCACATGCTGCTTCCTCCTCTGGGATGTCCCTTCTACCCGCCCCCCTCCTCAGTCTCCTTGTTCCACTCATCCTTCCGTCCCAGTTTACTATGTGATTGGTCAATGTGCGCCTTTCCTACTGCATCGTGAGTTTCACAGAAAGGAGGGCAGTTTTCATTTTGCTCCCTATGGCAGTGCCAGGCGTGCCAAGTATTGTCAAAAGAGTTGCCATGGCCAAAAGACTCAGTGTATTTCACGAGTCTCCTGTTCCACACGGTGACAAGAGGGGGCAGCAGAGAGCTGTCAGAGGAGCCGCCGCTGCGAGGTTAGCAGACCAAGTTTGTCAGGCCGTTTAATTAGGAACAGGCTAGGGGAGGGAGAAATGTCAATTTGGAAACCGAGAAGCCAGAGAACAATTTGTTCAGACGAAAAATAGGGTGAGAGTGAGAAGCTTCTAGCTGGAGTTAGGGAAGGGGAGCTGGCAGGGTGTGTGAGCAAGCCTCAGTCTGTATCTGGGCATCCTCATTCACAGGGTTCCTTCCGGGACTGGAGAGGATCCCTCCCCAGTCAGTATACAGGGAAACCGTGCTGCAGACTGGCTGGTGCGTCAGGATGCTGGGGTGGGGAGGTGAGGGTAGGGGGAGTGAGGGGGTAGGGGGTGGCACTTTGTTTTGGCCAGCCCCTTCTGTCCTTTGGGAGCTCAAGGCGCATAGTTGGTGGCAGTTCTGTCCCTTCACAGGATCCAGGACTAATAGGCTGGACCTTGAGACAAGGAAGAGGGTGCAAACTAACATTTTCAAAGTTCTCCATGTTATACCCACAAGCTAGTCTGCTGAGACCATCCTAATTTAACTCATTTGAGAGACGACTGTGCCCTGCTCTGTGAGTTATGGTCATCACTGTCAATCATCCACAAGCTAATCCCAACTTTTAACCCTAGCCTTTTGATTCACAAATCTATGTGTCTCTCATATACTCAGAAGGCGTGAAGATTCTGGCATTTTGATTTATTTATTTATTATGTATACAATATTCAGTCTGTGTGTGTGCCTGCAGGCCAGAAGAGGACACCAGACCTTATTACAGATGGTTGTGAGCCACCATGTGGTTGCTGGGAATTGAACTCAGGACCTTTGAAAGAGCAGGCAATGCTCTGAACCTCTGAGCCATCTCTTCAGCCCCCATTTTTTTTTTTTTTTTTTTTTTTTTACTTAAAAGACATATGTTCTTTTTAAACTGGGCGGTGGTGGCACAAGCCTTTAATCCCAGCACTCGGGAGGCAGAGGCAAGCGGATCGCTGTGAGTTCGAGGCCAGCTTGGTGGAGGAGGATTTGCTTAAGTGTACTTGAAGGCCCCGGATTTTATTCTCAGCATCTCACACAGAAAAGCTACACAGGACACTGTTATCCTAATTATGTATTTGTTTGGTTCCTGGGAAGTAATACTGTATTTTAGGCTGGTGTCCAAGTCCTGTTTGGCTGGTCTGTATAGGAGAATTTTGTCAGCATTGTTCTGGCGATTTTACATGGAAACAAAACGAATGTTTTGTGAGGGTTTCTTGGTCAAAGCTGATACCAGTGTAGGGAGGGAAGCAGTTTATCGGCTCGCAGTTCAGGAACCGGCCTTAAAATCTTTTTAGAGACACCGAATTTCTGACCTTGAGCCATGGATTTCTGCGAGGGCCTCAGGATAGGGCTCTCTCACCCCCACTACCTCCACTACCCATACTGAAATTACTGAGCACGAGAATGGATCACAAGACACATAACGGAACCCACTTTAAGGGTTTATTAAGAGGGAATAAGAGGGGACGCTCAGGCCTGTCTGAAGTGTGTTACGGGAAGACAGCATGGACCGGGTGTCCAGCTTTTAAAGGCCGTCTAGCGCATGCACACAGGGGCTTACGTAGCTGCAGCACGCGTAGATCACATGACCACGCTACGCATAGGTCATGTGGGGCTTGAGGACTCTGGGTGGCTATGTAAGTTGCCTGAACGCTTGATTGTGCCTGTGCGCCCGTGGAACCCGGAAGTGCCAGTGCTTGGGTAGGTAAGCATTCTGCCAGGACGCTGGCAACTTTGGTTGGTGGAAATGACACGTGCTGTGCCCATTGCCCCCACTGTCTCCACTGCCCTCTCTGTCCCCTCTGCTTTCAGTGCCCCTGCTGTCCTTATTGCCCCCAGTGGCCCCACTCGGCTCTGACTTGCTATGCCTGAGCACCGCAGCCCAGATCCTGGACTAAATGATCAGCAGAGCCAGTGGGGGTAGGAGGTCTGTGACCTGGAGGGCAGAGCATCACCTCAAGACCCCGAGAGTCAGCAGGTTGAGGAAGTGCAGGGGACTCTGTCTGTCAGCCAGCAACAGAGAACTGAACACGAGCCACTGTTTTGGCAGGGAGGAATATGCAACTTTATCAAACAGTCAGTAATGCTTAGGAAGGAAACACACTCTTCTGCGTGCACAGAAGTGAGTGATACAAGCAATGGTTCCTGTTGAGTTTGTTCATTTTTCCTTTTTGGAAGGAATGGGAGCATCAGTGTGGCCTTTTGCTGTTGACCCTTCCCGTTCTCCAGCAGGGATGATTTAGGTACATTATCTGTATTGCCTTGTCCTTCTTCGGTAATTTTGGTCAAGCAGTTACTAATGGTGACAGTATAGCTGTCCTTCGGATGCCTGCAGACATCAGTAAGGGTCGCGGAAGCAGCTACTGCCACAAGCACTTCCGGTTCTCAGTGTGCACACCCCATCATGTCAAGCGTCCATCCGACTCTGCTTTGGATTCGGAAAGCACCTGTAGATTGGAAAGGTGCCGGGAACAGCAAAAGGGTTCTTTTTCATCAACAGAAGAAGCATTTGCTTGGGACTTAGAACTTATTTCTCTCTAAATTTATCATTAACTAGGTTCCATGATGATCTGGTGAAAACTTTTGCAAATGACCACAGTGAAGCAGTGCATTCAAAGAAATTGTCCTAGCCTAATTCTGGGGCCTAGAATTAGGAGACTGAGCACACAAAGATAACCGAAGATTCAAGAGTTCATTGTTCAGTAAATTTCATTTACAGATTTCAGGATGGTTTCTCATGCGGTGACACTAGAGGGCGCTCTGTACAATTAAACCTGGTAACGGAGAAGGGCCTTGATTTTTATTCCCCCAGTTATGCTTTAAAATGTTCACGAGTCATTCTTTAATGCTTCATCTCTCTGCACAAAGGAAAAAAGCAGCGTGGGGGTAATATACTGGAGGAGCACAAACGACCTTAGGATGAAGAATTTTGATCATTTTATCAAGTTAATATTTAAATTTAATGTTCAAAGTCAAACTTTTTTCTTTTTTAAATAACAGTAACACACACAAACAAAATCACTCTTAGTGCGGTGGCCCTTGCCTATTCCAGAACACACGAGGTTGAAGGAACAGGATTATAATGTGTGTGTAAGGGTGCATGTATGTGTAAGGGTGCATGTGTGTGTAAGGGTGCGTGTGTGTGTAAGGGTGCGTGTGTGTGTAAGGGTGCGTGTGTGTAAGGGTGCGTGTGTGTGTAAGGGTGCGTGTGTGTGTAAAGGTGCATGTGTGTGGAAGGGTGCGTGTGTGTGGAAGGGTGTGTGTGTGTGGAAGGGTGCATGGGTGTGGAAGGGTGCATGTGTGTGCAGGGTGCATGGGTGTGGAAGGGTGCATGTGTGTGTAGGGTGCATGTGTGTGTGGAAGGGTGTGCGTGTGTGTGTAAGGGTGCATGTGCATGGAAGGGTGCGTGTGTGTGTAAAGGTGCATGTGTGTGGAAGGGTGCATGTGTGTGGAAAGGTGCATGTGTGTGTAAGGGTGCACGTGTGTGGAAGGGTGCATGTGTGTGTAAGGGGTGCATGTGTCTGGAAGGGTGTGTGTGGAAGGGTGCGTGTGTGTGGAAGGGTGCATGTGTGTGTAAGGGTGCGTGTGTGTGTGTAAGGGTGCGTGTGTGTAAGGGTGCGTGTGTGTGGAAAGGTGCGTGTGTGTGGAAGGGTGCGTGTGTGCGGAAGGGTGCATGTGTGTGGAAGGGTGCATGTGTGGGAAGGGTGCATGTGTGCCCTGGATGTGTGAGGAAGTCAGAGGACACCTTTGTGGAGCCGGTTTTCCCCTTCCACCTTTATGTCAGTCCAGGGGATCAAACTCCTGCCATCAGGCTATGCAGCAATTATTTCACCTGCTGAGCCATTTTACTGGCCCTGTTAGCTTCATTTTTAATAAATTTCCCCAGACGCATATATTTCTCTACCTCAAATATAATATAGTTACATTATATTACATCAGAAATCTGTTGCAATGCAATGCTGTAATTTAACTTTTCCTCATGGCACACTTCACGTGAGACCCAGAGCGGATAGAATGAAAACTGTCTCCAGTTCTCCACCCTCTGCAGCAGCCGTCAGCTTCCTGTTTGGGTTTGATTACTCCCAGGTCATCATCTTCTTCCTCACATGCCTGTAAATAGATCCCAGATCATCACTGTTTACATTACTGTCACCATGGAAACCTTGCTTAGATCCAATGACTTTATTTCCTTTTTCTCTCTTTTCTTTCTTCATTTTTTTTTTTGGTATATTTTATTTACTTGAACTAAATCTTCAAAGTCTGTGAAATTTTATTAACTGCTTACGGTTAAGTCTGTGTTCCATTAGGCAGATCAGACACATGTAAAGTTATCTGTAAATAAGTTTTAATGAATAAGGTTGAAGTAAAAGGTCTCCTATTACAATGACGTGTTAATTAAATTAATTTTCTCATAGGGAAATTTGTTTTGCTTTTTAATAGTGCTGAATATTATGGACTGTCCTCATTCTGGAGTTTCAGATAGTCTGAGAGTATTTTTCTCCCCATTTTTGCTGCTTTATGGTGGAGCTCTATTATTGGTGCTGTGTTTTGTTCCCCCTGAGTAGCTACCGCCCGTTTTCTAATTGTTTCCTAGGAAGGGTGTTGTGGTAGTTAGAATTGGTATGGTCCCCCGTAGACTCATTTGAATTCTTGGTCTGTAGGGAGTGGCAGTATTAGGAGGTATGACTTTGTTGGAGTGGGTGTGGCCATGTTGGAGGAAGCACATCACTGTGGTGGGCTTTGAGGCCTCATATATGCTCAAGCTGTCCCCAGTGTGACCATCTCTTCTTGCTGCGTGCAGATCAAAATGTAGAACTCCCAGCTACCTCTCCAGCATCATGTCTGCCTGTATGCCACCATGCTTTCTGCCATGATGATAATGGACTGAACTCTGAAACTCAAAGCTAATGCTTTCCTTTATAAGAGTTGCCATGGTCATGATCTCTCTCTCTCTCTCTCTCTCTCTCTCTCTCTCTCTCTCTCTCTCTCTCTCTCTCTCTCTCTCTCTCTCTTTCTCACTCAGGTTTATTTATTTATTTTGTATATAGTGTTTTGTCTCCTGCATGTGTACCTGATCTCATTATGGATGGTTGTGAGCCACGATATGATAGGACCTCTGGAAGAACAGCCGGTGCTCTTAACCGCGCTGACCCATCTCTCCAGCCCAGTCATGGTGTCTCTTCACAGGAGTAGAAACCCCAACTAAGCCCGGTGTGAAGGGAGTATGAAGTTGAGGTTGGGCATCATTTTCCTGAGAACTCAAGGCTCCTGTCTTTTAGATATGGCTGTGGTTCTGTTTCTTCTTCTTCTTACCTTTGTAACCAATAAGTCACACAGAGCAATTGCCTTCCGGTTCATCACCCTGAGTTCCTATCCCATGTCACATCTTTGAAGAAAAGGTACCATGCATTCTAACTAGAAGTGTGTCTGTCTAGAGTTAGGTTGACTCTTAGATCAGTCCTATTTGTATATGGAATTGTTTTGATTTTCTTTCTTTTATAAATAAGATTTCAAGAATTTGTGTGGATGTAGCTTGTTATGGGCCTTTTTCTTCTTCAGAATGGTCACCTAGCAAACCTTGTAGCCTGAAAAAAGTGTGTCATGGTGTTTTCTCTTTCTCCATGGTGTCCTCTCTGACTGCAGCTTTTGAAGCTACTGTGAAGATGATATTGAAACTTTCAAGTTTGCTACTTTAAAATTTTTATTTTCCATTACTTTGTCATTTTGTTTTAATTTCTTTTTTTTTTTTTGACATTTACTTATTTGTGTGTGTACACATAGGCATATGCTCAGGTCACAAGCACAGATATGCAGGTCAGAGGACAGCTTGTGGAAGCCAGTGCTCCTTCCTCCAAGTGGATGCTGGGGATGGAACTGGTCATCAGCTCCGGTCTTTACCTACTGAGCCAGCTCGTTAGCCCTTGCTCAGATTTCATGGAGATTTTCTGTTTTAACTTCAAGTCTTTTTTTTTATCATAGTTTATAACATTTTCTTGTAATGCTTTTAGTTTCATTTTTTCCTTTTAGTATTTTTGTTGAGTGGTTGCGGTCACACAACTTCTCTATAGCTTACATGTTTTTCTTCCTCAGTTCCATTTTTTTTTTCCTGTCTGCTTATTCTCTCTGGTAGGTTGTAGGGGAAGCTGATGGACCTTGTTTTCCTCGCAGGGGATTACTAAGTATTAAACTTAATGTAGATCCTTTTTATTGAGCTGCTTGGTTTCTGAAGGGAGTGTTATCACTCTGTAAATCCAGACTGCCAATGTTATGGGACCTGGGGTGGTAGGGGTTGTTGCTGGGGCTTCAGTCTTACCATTTATTGTACTGGGTGCCAACCAAGACTGATGATTTTCATTTCAGAACTAGACAGAACCCTGTTTTTCTGGTTGGAACACATGGGTCACCTGCTGGGTGGTATTTGATTTATCTGTGATTAGACTTTTTATCAGTCCCAATCTTTTTACTCCCATCCTCCAAGGCCTGTCTGTTATTGGCGTGGTCCTGCAGTTTTCAAGATCCAGTACAACACCCCCTCTTCCATATCACCTTCTTCCTTGGGTCCTTCATCTGTGTCTTAGTTAGGGTTTCTGTTGCTGCGAAAAGACACCAGGATCACGGAAACGGTTATAAAGGGAAAATTTTAACTGGAACTTGCTTACTGCTCAGAGTGCATTATTATGATGGGGAGCGTGGTGGCTTGCCGGCTAACATGGTGATTCTACATCTGAAGACAGCAGGAAGTGAACTGAGACACTGGGTATGGCTTGAGCGTATAGGAGGCTTTAAAGTCCACCTCCACAGTGACACACTTCCTCCCTGAAGGCCATACCTACTCTAACAAAGCCACATCTCCTAATAGTGCCACTCTCTATGAGTGTATGGGGGCTAACCACATTCAAACTACCACAATCTGTACCATTGTGCATTTAAATCCCTTGCTGATTCGGTGATTTTTCTCTGGCTTTGTATTGTAGGTTTCTATTTTCCCCATTTCAGTGGTGGTTTGGGATGGAGAGACAGCTGATTTGTCTTTAGCCAGTAATTGAGGAATGTGTAACCCAGTGAGTTGAGCTCAGTACTTTCCTTTACACTGTCTGCGAGCTTCATGTATCCGACTTCATATTGTGCATTTAACACACACACACACACACACACACACACACACACACACACACAGGAATGGACAGTATATAAATTTAGGAATAAAAGAAGGAAGACAGTGCCTAAGATAAGGGAGTTAGGTTTTGGTTGATAATCTCAGAGATTTGTGCTTTTGAAAGAAAGACACTGCCATAGTTTGGATCTTAGGTGCTCCCCAAAGGCCCATTGTTCCACCATGTGGAGCTACTTGGAGGTAGTGGAACCTTTAAAAGTTGGTGCCTAGTGGGAGGTTTTAGATTATTGGGAAGCCTGCCACAGATGGGGGTATGGACAGTGCAACTCCTCCCTTTGTATTTTTTTCACGTTCCAGCCATGAAATAAGCAATTTTTCTCCATCATGTACTCACCCACATCAGCCACCATGAGCCTAAAGCAACTGGGCTGGTAGAGCATGGCCTCAAATCACCAAAGCTGAGTGCCAACATTAACATTCTCATTAAAAGTTGATCCACCCTGGTGTTCCTTACAATACTAAAGTTGGTGCGAATATTAGTAAATTATAAGTACAGGTCAAGTTCATCTTTCTATCAAATTCTTTTGGTTTATTTATTTATTGTTTATAAGCAGTGGGAGTTGAACCATGACCCAGCGCATGTTAAACATTCTACTGTTTTAGCTTATTTTAGAGCTTGAGAAGTGCATGTGTTATATGTGTTGGAACTGCTTGCTTTTTTGGTGGGATATATTATGGCATTGTACACTAATGTATACATACCACATCATCATCACATTGCTCACCTAACCTCTTGCTGACTTATTTGGTGAAATAATGGTACTGAAATTGGGTAGAGTAACTTGACCATAGTAGAGGCAGCAGAAGAAAAAGAAAGAAAGAAGACAGTTCTCCAGGATCGCTTTAGGACAGCAGTGTGTCTTAGTTTGGGCTGCTATTATAAGATCCCATAGGCTAAGTGCTTACGGAGCGTTTCTCACAGTCCCCAACCTGGGAAGTACAAGGTCAAAGAGCTTTGAAGCCTACATTGGGTAAGACCCTCTTCCTGGCTTGTAGATATTTGTTTTCTTGCTGTGTCTACACTTGTTAGAGAAAATGAGAGGACGGTTTCTCTTTCTCTTGGAGGGACAGTAGTCTCCACCTCTCATAAGCTCATATGAACCTAATTACCTTTTAGAGGTCAAACATTAAATTATCAACAAATTAGAGTTTTGTTTGTTTTTTTTTTCAAGACAGGGTTTCTCTGTATATCTCTGACTGTCCTGGAACTCACTCTGTAGACCAGGGTGGCCTTGAACTCACAGAGATCCTTCTGCTTCTGCACCCTAAATGCTGGGATCAAAGATGTGAGTCACCATGCCTGGCTACAAATTAGGGTTTTAACAATTGAACTAAATTTAACAATTAAATTAAATGCTAACACGTTAGCATTTTCAGTTTTGAAGATAAATATAAACAAATGAAAATATAATACTATGATAGCATTATATGGCTAAGGAGTACACATTTTCGTTCTCTAATTCATGAAGTCTTACCTCAGTAAACAAGGTCTTAAGATGGAAAAGCAGAGATACAATAATTGCTTGGAAAGGTTTCGGTACAGAATACATCTTTGCCATAGCTGGGCACGCTTTACGTCGTGAATCTAGTCAGACCCAGAGCTAACACTAGTGGAGCAGCCTGAGTAGCTCCCTAGGCTAGGCCTCCTCCATTGTGAGGCTTGTGAGTGACAGGTTCTGACTCTTCCCTGCTGTGTGTGTCTCTCTGGTGCCAGAGTGAATGGAGCAGAGGCAGGTGCAGCCTGTGTGAGAGGCATCCCTGTCTACCAGTTCACAGTCGACTTAATTCCCAGTGTATCACTTTCATTTTTCTTGGCCTTGTATCTAATGCCTTTGAAGACATGTTGAGGCATCGTTCAAAGAAACTACCTTGGTTAATGGCTGATTTCAAAGGGGCTGAATTTTGTGATTGTTGAATATTTTCCAGCCCCAGAAGTTTAGACAGAAGGTGAAAAAGCTGTATTTGGTAAGCATGGGTTTTAAATACAAAAGCTTGTTTTTCAGTCAGTGTTCATGGGTTAGCTCTATCAAATGTCTCCTGTTACTGTACAGTGCCACTTGATTTTTGGTGTGCAGTCTGTGAATCAATCAGAACTCAGGAACCGGCAAATTCATCTGTCTTGAGAGATATGAGTACTGGATGCCTGAGCAGCCATTGCAAGTGTTTGGGCCGTGGAAATGATGTCATCTGGTGGCACTCACTGTGGTTGGTACCTAGCTGGTCCTATGATGGCGTTCTAGATTACACCCTCTTAGCTTGTCATAGTCTGGTGACACTCTCTATGGTTGGTACATAGCTGGTCCTATGACGGTGTTCTAGATTACACCCTCTTAGTATGTCATACAACTCTGTTAAATCCAAAATGAATATTCAGCCATATAGAGTTCATTTTGAGATTATCGGTGTGTGCAACCATGTCTGTCTTTTATTTTCTTATTAACTATAGGTTTTCCCCTTTGGGACAGAGTCGTTTAATAAATTGAAATCAGCACACCCTCTTTGCCCTTATCTGTCAGAGAGCAGGTTCGTAAACTGTAAAGCTGTGATTCCGTAGTTGACCTTGGCCCCCGTCTAGCCATGCTGTAGATGAAAACTGCCTCGGCGCGCCCTGTCTCCCGTTCCTTCTACTTCCCGTTATTCTATCTTAATTTTCTCACCTTGGATCAGTGCATGTGGTATTTTTCTCATAACGTCATTCACCCGTTCTGATCCTCTCATTCCTTTCGTGCAGACCCAACGATATCTCTATAGTGCCGTTATTTTCCCAAGCACCAGCTGCGAGGTACTTGGGGAGGATTTATTTTCTCCATTTGGCATCTAAATAGCCCAGCCCATAACACCTATGGCTGTCCACTGCACATTATTAGGCAGAGGGGACCAGCGTGTGGTAGGAAACCTGAGCGCGGTGGTTGTTGGGGGTGGTCATCAGGAACAGGCTGCCGTCCTGAAGGATCCGATGTGGGCAGATGGCACCGTGTTGGGCCCCTGAGTACCAGTTTGACTCTCAGGTTGCAGAGGATCCAATTGGCTCTGATGTTTTACTGGGCCGGGATCTCCACTGTGTACTAGACTTTGTTACATACCATTAGACGGAAGAGGCCATCCAACAACGTTTCCATTTCCCAGCCGGGAAATAATTCCAGGAAGATGCTTGGCTCAATTGGTGCAGTGCAAAGACCTGCCTTGTTGGCTAACAGAAACCGGCAAGACTTCTGGCACGTAGAAATGTATGTGCTTGCACACACCCGCCTGCTCCCAGGCCTTCTCCCTTGCCAAATATGTATCAAATGAGAGACTTCTGGCTGTTGTGCTTGAGACATTTTCCATGCAAGTTCACAGAAGGGTCCTCGTGGGTCATTTTAAGGGTTGAGCTGCCTTTGCCGTCTACCATTACCACTGGCACGCAGCCCTGTCGCTCCTGTGGTTGCTGCACTCTGTCGCTGGCTGCTAAGCAACAAGGTGGATTCCGTCAGTTGCAACCCCACATGCCAGCTGTGGGCAGTGCATACCAGTCTTCGGGGGTGCATTAGAATCATGGTTTCCTCAGATCAGGGCAAGCTAACACTCTAAAGCTAATGTTTTAGAGCATCCCAAATGTTCCATGGCTGCATCTTTTTACCAAAGGTTATCTGTATTTCCTGGTCCCCTCTTGGTACATTTGTCCTTCTGTTCAGAATGTCTATGGCTTTTACCTAACTGACTCGTAAACATTCTTTGAAGTAAGCAGCTAAGGCATTGAAATCAGATCATAGACCACTTCCTGAACCAAGGTTGTTACTCAGTTATTAACATTATTAAATCTTTGTTTAGATTTTTATTTATGTTATGTGTATGAAGCTTTGCCTGTATGCATGTATGTGTGTCATGTGTGTGTCTGATATAACTGAGGAGATCAGAAGAGGCATTGGATTTCCGGGAACTAAAGTTGCAGATGGTTGTGAGACACTTTGTGTGTTCTGGGAATGGAACCTGGTCCTCTGTAAGAACAATGTGTAGTTTTACATGCTGAGCCATCTCTCCAGTACCCCTACAAATATTTTTTAAGCTGATATATAAAAGTGCAAAAGTTGGGTCGGGTGTGATGGCTATAATTTCAGCTCTTAGGAGACTGAGGCAAGAGTATTATGAGTTCAAGTTCAGCCTCATAAAATAGTGAGTCTTTCAAACACAGGTACACACTCATTGAGCCTGTAAACAGGATTCAAGGTTATACTGTATCAGGACATGTATACATACATGTTATGATTAGCTTGTTTAAATCTAATGACTTTAAGTCTGTTTAAAAATATCTGGTGTATCATTTATAACTTCTAAGTGATTAACCATAAAAATTAAAAATCTTGCCTCGCTCCTTAAAACACAGAGAATTATTGTTAATGATGGCCCCCTTCTGTGCAGTGGTATAGTAAGGCTTCTTACTCCTGTGGCCTGGTACCCATCTACCAACTCTTCCCATTTCCCTCGCCACCCACTTTAGTCTCCCCCAGCCTTTAGTAGCCTCTAGGCTACTTGAAACCTTAGCTTCTGCATATCCATGAGCTCTTTCTGGACGTGGCTTATGCCATGTAGGAAAATCAGCCCTAGTGCCTGTTGTGCTACAGATGACAATACTCCATTGTAGTCATCAACTGATGGACACTCGTGTTGTTTCCATTTCGTGGTGATTGAGAATAGTGTGACAATAGACGTGAGCATGTAGATGTCACGTCAGCGTACTGATTTCATTTTTCACTTCCCCTGGATTTGCACCCAGTGTTGGGACTGCTAGATCACACAGCAGCTCTGCTTTTAGTTTATTTTTAATTTACACCACTTGTTTTTAATACAGGTTCTTGCTGTGTAGCCCGGGCTGGCCTCGAACTCACCTTCTCCCTGTTTCAGCCTCCAAAGTGCAGGGTTTACTAGCACTCATTGTCACACTCACTTTTTAAAGCTTTCTTATTAGCATGTATTACATGTTTATGTGGTTGAGTAATTAATACTCATTGTATGTATATAGCGTATGCAGTCACCTTCAGTGGAACACTCTGGATGATCCCTTCCCTCTGCTGTTGTAAGTGGTTCTCAGTCATGTAAGAGCAGGTATTGCTTCAGTTCAAAGTATCTAAAGAGCAAGTTGATGGTTTAAGCTTCCAGTTGGTGATCTTGGACAAATGCATCTTGTTCTCATGACCTTAGACAAAGTACAGAAAATTTCCAAATTCCAGAAAGTGAGGTCACCTTCCTTCCTGCCACCTCCCAGGCACCTGGCAAGCACTGACCTGATTTCTGTCACCGGAGTCTCATTTTTTGTCAGTTTGAAGACTTCATGTGAATTGGATTGTACACTCTGTCCTCTTGCCTTTTGCATTTGGCATCTTCTTGGACAGCATGCTTTTGACATTCCTCTTTTTTTTTTTTTTCATTCAAGAAACTAAATTCTGATCTTTAGGCCACATTGCAAACTTTTATGGCAAAGTGTTAGGCATAGCTGAACATAATTATATGCCTTTCCTCACGCTGATACGATTGGAGGGCTTTTGTTGTTGTTTGTTTTGTTTTGTTTGTTTTAAATAGGATTATGGATCCATCTCGACGTGCCCAGAATCAGGGAGACCCTTTGTTCAAGGGCTTTCAGTGGGAAAATATGCATTCTGGGCAACCTGGAATTAATTGGCCACTGTAGCCTCCTTTAGGACATACTGTAAGCAACATTAGGGACAGAGGTAGGCATTTGGAGAGGCTCCATTTGGAAACCAGGTCCAGCTAGAGTATTTGCTGGAGGCAAAAAGCATCCCCTGATTTCAATTAGTTAATTTTTTTTAAAAAAAAATCTTTTTATAACTTAGTTTCTTTTTAAAAATTATGTACCTACTATGTTTTATTACTTTTCTGTCTTCCACCATACTATTTTAAGAGCATCACCTTCACTTAGGTTTTTAGTATACTGAAAAGTAGTACCCAATGAGAAGCATTAAGATTAATACCTTAAACTACCAGGTATTATTATTTCAAGGTAAGGTGCCTGGTTTGACAGGCTCCAGTTTGATTATTTTGATGTCAGCTTAATTTTTAAAATCTAGCCAGTTTTTAGGCTGAACTGTCGGGCATTTTCCTGGCAGGACTTCTGAGCAGGTGGGTGTTGATCTTCACCTGCCTCCGGAATCATTCATTAGATGGGAATTAGCAGAACGGCTCACCTGCTAGTGTTCAAGTATAATCTGTGCTTTCGCTCTTTGAGGTAGATGAAACTCTTGGCTTACTCAATTCTGAGCTAGTATGGGATTATTTTATAAATTCCATCTTCGGCGTGCATCCACATAAAGCCAAAGGAAGCTTAAAATGTGCTTCAAGACAAAAAATAGCCAGTGTCAGTTTCTGCTTCTTGGTAACCACGTTTCTTTCAGACTTTGTTTCCTGGCCACAAGCAGATGCATGGCTTCTTTAAGAGACAGCTTCCTGGTTCATCCTGGTGGCAAGAACATCTCTGGCACTTTCAGGTAGTCCCGCTACAGAGCACTTAAATGGGGTTTCTGAGCAGATTGCTACCAGTTGCTTAACGGCAACACAGACCCACTGCATCGCTTACTGTACTACATAATTTTCCATCCAAACTGTGATCCGTGCTACTCTTACAAGCAGGCAGGATGCCAGCGGCAGGATTTCTTAGGAGCAGTGGGACCAGGTGGCAGTTTTAGGAATGTGTCTGAGCCCTTCCACTCTTTACTAAATTTCTGAGGCCTTCTTATGCTTTTCTTTGCCTTTCTCTATAAATTTCTGGTTTTGAAAAATTAGACAAATAGTGCACGAATATATCACCATAGAAAAATTTAAACCATAAAGAAGTCTCCCAGGAAACAATGAAATTTCATCTTTTACAATCCACATTTCAGTCGTAATAAAGGCTGTTCTTCTAGAATTTTAATGTAAAATTGTTTGTCCTGTAGTTTTGTCTACTTTGTTGAACTGATTCACACATACTATATGTGTGTGTGTGTGTACATATATACAAATGAACATATATATTTAAGTATTTTTCAAACTTTGCTGTTTTAAAGCTATGTTGATTCCACTTGTACATGTACTTTGTTTTAAACATTTACTACTCCCCTGCCTAGCGTCCCTTCTTGTGTTGGTCTGTGTTAGGAAGATCTCCACCCCTTTGATGAAATACCTGAGGGACACAAGAGAGGGAAATGCCTCAGAGTTCCAGAGCATGGCCCTTGCCTCATTTGTCACTTGCAGTGACACAAGACAGGAGGTTGATGGGGAGCCTGTGATAGAGCAAATCTGATGGCCTCGTGACAGCCAGGAAGCAAAGAGGGGAGGAGGACCAGGCTTCCATCATCCCCCAGGGGAACTCCCACTCAAGTCCCAACTGCCTTCCACTAGGCCCTGGATCTGGAAGGTTCCACTACTGCAGACTGAAGGCAGGCTAGTCACCAAGGCTGTTGACACACAAATCTTCATAGAATGCTTCAGATCCAACCTGTAACAGTAACTATGAACTTGTTTGTTGTTCTTTGTATTATTAGTTCTCTATCTGAATTGTTAGGTATCTATATCTATATATATCTCAACATTTGATATATGTAGTAAAAAATTTCAAGCACCATTGAGTCATAAATTTTCTTTTTTCTTTCTTTTTCTTTTCTTTTTTTTTTTTTTTTTTTTGAGACAAGGTTTCTCTGTAGCTTTGGTGCCTGTGCCTGGAACTAGCTCTTGTAGACCAGGCTGGCCTCGAACTCACAGAGATCCACCTGCCTCGGCCTCCTGAGTGCTGGGATTAAAGACATGCGCCACCCTGCCTAGCGTCATACATTTTCTTACTCGAAGCAAAATATGACTTGTTTACTTATATGTCTGACCTGTATAAAGCTTCTCAGACATACTTAGCATGTTTGGCTTTTTGATTTGTTTGCCAGTGATAACTTCAGGATTTCCCATGGTTTCGGAGTGAAACTTAGTGTTTCTCCATGGCCGACCACTGATGATAAACACTTGGGCAAGTAGGGCCCAGTCGCATGGGATAACCAAGCAGTTACAGCCAATCAAAAGGTCTTTCAATTTCAAAGCTTAAATTGAGAGCCTAACATTTTTTAAGCTCTCATTTTCCATGCCTGTAACTCCTTAGTTCTTTCTCAAATACCGACTTTATAAATTTGTGAAACGAATAGCTTATATTATGGCAAATTATTGCTTACATTTTATTGCATAGCATTATTTTAACAAGGTGGTACTGTAACATACTCATTTGCTATGAAATATTATCATGAGAAATTAAAATAAAACTCACCCAAGAAAATAAGGCAATAAAGATTTCATGAGACAAGTGATTATTCTCAGCAAATTGCTGCACCAGTTTCTAACTCACTATCTTGTTTTATGGCCAAATGTGCTTTTTGACCTCACTGGGTGAAATGCAGGCCCCAGAATCTAACAGCGAGCGTGTGAACCGGAATACTTGCTCTTGTGTGATGAGAGCCTTCACGTGACAGTTACATAGAGAGCTGTCCCATATTTCAATATTTAGGATTTTTTTTTTTTTTAGAATTCCCAGTGCATCCATGTTTAAGCTATGCCCCTTGTTGGAGACTTGCTTTTAGTCCACAGCTGGACTCTTTCTTCTTCCTTATTCTTGACATAGAATTGACAGAATAAGCTATGACCTGAGTGTTTACGTTGTAAGAGCTGACAATACATTTATTTATTTTCTCTGAGTACCTTTGGATACCTACTAGATGGCAGGCACTGTGTTGAGTTCTTCAGGCAAAGAGAAATAAACTTGTGTTTTCGAAGGGCTCCCTGACCCACAGGGAGCCAGCCAAGTACATATACAATTATGGTTGAATATGGTAAGTGCTTTTGTCACGATACTTGCAAAAGGCCATGTGATAACCGAATAGGAACATCCAGCAGTTGGGCAACATGAAAAATTCTTCCTGGAGAAGTATTTGCTTCCTAGAATCTTACTGTCAGAATCTACTTAAACTATTTAGAAAAAGAAAACGGGGAAAGGTCCCATCCACACTGCTTCTGAAACTCCCATGTGTAGACCTCCATGTATTAGACCATACTCCAATACCAGTGTCATTCAGGTGTATTAGCTTATAACTGTCAAAAGCCTGGTTCAAGGTGGCTTAGCAATAAGGACCTTTATTTATTAACTTTTAAGCAGAAGTTCAGAGCAAACAGACTTGTTTAGGAGTTGAGTTTCATTGAAACATATTTTTTTTTTAATGCTGTCATCTCTCCACATGTTGGTGAGGTTTTCCATGTGATAAAATGATGGCTGTACCAGATGAAGGCGTTATGACATCACTTATTCAAGAGTAGCCAGCAAAGCCTACACTTTGTCTAATGAGCTCCCTCTGGCTGCTGTGTGCTGTGCTTGTGCCTCTGTGTATCTGCTTGCCTGCTGATTGCCTCTGTGCCCAACTGCAGACCTGAGCTGCACTCATATCCAGAGACAGTGGTGGATGGGTCAGGAAGCAGGGAGCTTTTTCTTTCAGGTACTATTATGATCAGGGTGGTAGGGACTGTCATTTCTCATTTGGGGCCTGTTCTATTCTTTCCTTGAGTCATAGCCTTTACAGGATAAAGTTTAGGATACATATTTCAAATTTATATATGAGCAGTATCAAAGGAACTAATCTTACTGTGGGTTGATTTTCTCAAGACTTGTTGAGGGCTGGGAAGATGGCTCTGTAAGTGAAGTGCTTGCTGTGCAAGCTACACAGAATTCAGATTCATAGAAGAATGGATGCAGTTGCAATACACATCAGTAATCCCAGTGTGCCTCCCTCTGGGCATTGGGAGGCAGAGACAGGAGAATTGCTTGCAGCTCATGGGCCAGTTAGTGACTTATGAAGTAGTGAACAAGAAAGACTCCATCTCAAGCAAGGTGGAAGGTAAAGACCAAATTTAATGTTGTCTTCTGACTTCCACGGACATGTCTGAACTCATATAGAAACTACATGTAGACACATGTAGGTGAAGACTTATTTATTATAAATGCTAGGCCATTAGCTCGGGCTTATTACTTGCTAACTCTTACATTTTAAATTAACCCGTATGTTTATGCTTTGCCAGATGGCTTGAAACCTTTTCTCACTATGACAAGTTTATCTCCTTCTCTCTGAGTCATCTATCCTGAGCCTGTGAGGCTTCTCTCCTTTGCATTCTCTTTTTTTTTTTTTTTTTTT
>NW_026067936.1:6788168-6866181 GCF_014885135.2 Alexandromys fortis
TTTGTTTTGTTTTTTCGAGACAGGGTTTCTCTGTAGCTTTGGAGCCTGTCCTGGAACTAGCTCTTGTAGACCAGGCTGGCCTCGAACTCACAGAGATCCGCCTGCCTCTGCCTCCCGAGTGCTGGGATTAAAGGCGTGCGCCACCACCGCCCGGCCCTGCATTCTCTTTTTTGTGCAAGTCCCACCTAACTTCTACCTGTCCAGCTATTGGCCAATCAGTTTCTTTGCTAGCCCAATCACAGTGACACATATTCACACAGTGAAAAGGAATATTACACACACACGCACAAAGAGCACATATTTGAGTTCAATAGAATTTATGGTAGTAATGTATGTTTTAGTAGTAAAAATTTCATGGGAACAGTTAATAGAGAAAGCTATTTGAAAACACAGATTTTCTGTTGCTTTACATCAACATTTACCACCTTGCTTTTTTTTTTCTTTGCTGACAGAGCCTTGAGTCTTGTCTGCGGCATTAGATCTGGATTTCTAAGATGAAATTCATGGAGTTTGTTATTACTAGAAATTCTTAATGTGGACCTCAGATCCTTGATCGAGTCTGTTGCCTAAATGATGAAGGCATGCCATTAAAAGCTGGCTGGAGATACTATATAGATATTATATTGATGTGATGGATGTGGGAGGACAGTGCTTTATTCTATATTGCCTCTCCCTTCAATATAGAGAGAGACTCTAGCATGATTAAATGGAGTTAAAACCACAGGTTTGGAGAATGAATTCATTTTTGTAAGTCTTAGCTTCTAGATAACGTTAAGAGCGGGGAAAAATGACTTGGTACTTTCCATTTGTTTTTTTTTAATTTTATTTATTTATTTATTTTTTAAATTTATTTATTTATTAAAGATTTCTGCCTCCTCCCCTTTCCCCCACCAAGTCTCCCTCCCCTGATCAAGTCCCCCTCCCTCATCAGCCCAACGAACAATCAGGATTCCCTGCCCTGTGGGAAGTCCAAGGACCACCCACCTCCATCTAGGTCTAGTAAGGTGAGCATCCAAACTGCCTAGGCTCCCCCAAAGCCAGTACGTGCAGTAGGATCAAAAACCCATTGCCATTGTTCTTGAGTTCTCAGTCAATAGATCCATATCTATCACCATGCACAAAACTCAAGTCCAAATGGATTAAGGACCTCAATATCAGTCTGAACACACTGAACCTGATAGAAAAGAAAGTGGGAAGTACTCTACAACACATGGGCACAGGAGACCACTTCCTACGTATAACCCCAGCAGCACAGACATTAAGGGCCTCATTGAATAAATGGGACCTCCTGAGACTGAGAAGCTTCTGTAAAGCAAAGGACACTGTCACTAAGACAAAAAGGCAACCCACTGACTGGGAGAAGATCTTCACCACCCCCGCAACTGACAAAGGTCTGATCTCCAAAATATATAAAGAACTCAAGAAACTAGACCATAAAAGGTACTTTCCATTTGTACCTGCTGGATAGAGTTGCTTTGAAAAAATGTGCCATTGCTACCTTGACTAAACTGTAGACTGATTCAGCATTAGGTTTTGACTTAAGTAAAGTATACCTTTAGTCTGTGACGGACACATATACTGCCCCTGAAATTTTTATTTTTATTTTTTTTTTTTGGTTTTTCGAGACAGGGTTTCTCTGTGGCTTTGGAGCCTGTCCTGGAACTAGCTCTGTAGACCAGGCTGGTCTCGAACTCACAGAGATTCGCTTGCCTCTGCCTCCCGAGTGCTGGGATTAAAGGCGTGTGCCACGTGCCCCTGAAATTTTGTTTGTGGTTGAAGATAATTGCTGTATCGATTATCTTAGGACTCAGTGGGCCTAAATTGTGAAGAGTGTTGTCTTGATTGCTTTCATACTATGGACCTGTCCTCATAAGCTGGAGGTCTTGGGAGAATATGGACATGACTGCATTGCACACAGTGGCGTAATGCCATGTGACAGTTGAAAGACTTGTGTGCACCATGATAGAAATACTCCCTCTGTTTACATGGATAATGCCAGGTTTGCAGCTGTACACGGTTTCAGTTTATGCGAAAAGCTCTTCTCATTATAAAACAATTTCCTGGGGCTGGAGAGATGGCTCCGTGGTTAAGAGCATTGCCTGCTCTTCCAAAGGTCCTGAGTTCAATTCCCGGCAACCACATGGTGGCTCACAACCATCTGTAATGAGGTCTGGTGCCCCCTTCTGGCCTGCAGACATACACACAGGCAGAATATTGTACACATAATAAATAAATATTTTTTTAAAAAATAAAACAATTTCCCCTTTCCAGGTTTTCATGTTTCTGAAATAAGTGCGTGTGACAGTCTCGCACCCTGTCGTGATTTCCAGTATTAAGCATCATCCGCTGGCTCCTTGCCTTGCTGGATGAGCGAGCGCTCATTCATGTACTCATTCCTGTTAGCACTCATGCTCAGTCTACCTGTATTCCACCTCCTATACGGCTAATCACCATGCTTGGTAGATCATTATCATTATCAGCATCATCATTCAGATTATATTCCTAGCTAAGCCAGAGACTACAATGATGATGGCTTTACTTGTTTGTCTTGAGCTGGTAATTGAGCCTAATTTTTGGATTACTAGGTCTTCTGTGTACTTGTCAGTAGTTCAGCACCATTCTCTTGGACTAGTCAGACATAATTATTCTTTTCTTTCTTCAGCAGTGACGGCGTGTATGTGTCCTACTCTAGTTTGAATTTCAGCTAATGGCTTAACATTTACATCATCATCATAAGATCCCCTGAGGCTCATTTTGTTCCTCTTTGAAGTTCCCGAGTTTTAGTTTAACGTCCAATTAGCAGGATGTAGCAAATCTGTGCTCTTTAGGGGTGGTTGTACCACTCTCAGTATTGCCGTCTTTATGCATGTTGACTGCATATATGAGTAACAAGGATGTGTTTCATGGAAGGATGTTAACATGGCTTTCATTCTTCTTTTACATTTATTTCCTGTTTGATGCGTGTGTGTGTGTGTGTGTGTGTGTGTATGCACACGTGCATGCTTGTGTGCAAGGGAAGGAGGGCATGCTCATGCCATGGCAAACACATAAATTAGATGACAACTCATGGGGCCAGTTCTTGTTTTGCACTAGGAAGAACTAGGGGATCGAACTTAGGTCCTCAAGCTTGGCAGTGAGCACCCTCACCTACTGAGCCGTCCTTCTGAATCTACTCTGATACAGTTTCCCTTTGCATTTTTAAAAGTCTGTTGCTGCGTGGATCTTAGTGTCCTGTACGATTTAACTCGCATCCCAGAGGAGAATTATGAAGGAGTACAGGGATGAAAAAAAAAAATGTGGGCTGTTTTGGTTTGGTTTTAAGTAATTTGATGGTTCTTTCTTTCTTTTTTTTTCCCTTTGGTTCTTTCTTAAAAACATTTCTTTTTTTATATAAAAAGGAAGCATGCATTTTTATGTTTTCATATTTTATCAGATGTTCTAAGGGAAATAAACTAGAAAGTTAATCTTGGGCAGGGAAAGTAGACATTTCCCTTGGGCAGGGAAATAGAAGCCCAGTGGTGCTGACAAGGTGTTAGACATGTGAACAAAACAAACAAACAAACAGTATTTTCAGAAAAGTGAGGGGACAGAAGAACAAGAGGAGATTTATGGGTAAGTTGTTGGCAGAAGAAAGCGGAAGTCAGTCTAGACTTGAGAAGCAGCGGGCCTTTAGCAGAGGGTCAGTTGCACAGTGCTTGAAGCACCGACTGATAGAACAACAGGAGGAGGAAGATACGGAAAGGAGCAGGCAAACCACTGTGTGCTGGTGAAGCTCACGGGCAGTGGCTTCTTGCAAAGTGACAGCCTTGGCTGCTCCATTGAGGCTGCACTGAGGGAGGCTCCTTCTTACTCTCCAACCCCCCCCCCCCCATGCTCCCTTTGGTTAGATCTAATTGCAGGGCAGTTGCTCAGGGATTCTGAGAGAGCAGGTTTGCAGGATGAAGTCTCATGTAATGCAGAGTATTGGCACAGCATCATGTTCAAGAAACAGAACTAGAGAATTCTCTGCCCCAGAGGCCTCACGTCGGTCCCCTTCCAGAACCTGCACTGGCGTGCCTCCTGGTTTGTAGTCTCTAGGGCAGGCTGTACTGTTAGGGTGTACGTAGGGCTTGGTGGTTAGCCAAAGGGTGATAGCAAATTATGGGCCGTAAAAGTTCTGCACTAAATACTTGTTAAAAACAGAAAGACATTTTATTTGCTTTACTACAGCAGGGGATAGATACTTTACTATGAACCTCGGTTCAACTATGAACGTAGGAGAGATAGCTGGGGTTAATAGTCAACCAGTAAGGTGGGATAGAGGAAAAAAATTGCAGAGAGTAGATCAAGAGGAGGCTCTTACTAAAGGCAGGTAGTGACCTTAGACATCAAGTGTAGGAAATTAGGGTACCCAGGTAGGAGATTCTTGTCCACTTGATATGGCGGGATCCTTTGAAATACCTAGACTCCGCAGGCTGAGGATAGGATCTAGTTGTGAAAGGCTCTCCGGGGAGTTTGACTAGAGTTTGGTTGAGGAGGGAGACTTTGGTGCTATGAAACCTGGCACTGTAGATAGAGGTATCCATAGGCATATTCATAGATTGCTCTTTTATGGAGTGGGTCAGGTCCAGCGGCAGGAGAAGTCTTGCTCACACCTTTGAGGATCTAAGCATTCTAAGTATGAACCCTGCCTTTCTGTTTCTACTCTTTGCTTTGGAGACCTTAATCCATTGGTACTGGCAGGGATGTAGGACAGAGCTTGTCTGTGAAAGAGAAGCTTGGGAGAAATCACAGAAGCAACAAGATGAGGTGCTTCTGAGGTCGTCTAGACAGTGGGAGGAAGAGAAGAGGGGTTCTCCAACTGTGGTAGCCCCAAGTGAACGAAAGGGGAGTCAGTGTGTTAGTTGCTTTCCTCATTGCTAGAACAGAAACTCTGACAGGAGCAATTTGACTCCCAGCTCAAGGCTGCCGCTGTGGCAGTGAAGTCAGTGGCAGGAACTGGAGACTGCTGGTCACACTGAATCCACAGTCAGGGCAGAGAGGTGAATCTCGGTACTCAGCTTCCCCATATCAGACTCCAGTCCATGAGACTGTGCTGCCCACAATCATCCCACCCCGGTCAACCCAGCCTAGAGACTCCCTCATAGACATAGCTAGAGGTTTGTCTCCTAGGTGGCTCTGGATTCTGGCACATCTAATGATACTGACCAGAACAATCTCCTGTTTTCCTCACCTCATGCCAACAAGCCTCTAAAGAGAATCATCATCTTTGATTTATTTTTTGAGACAGGCTCTCCCAATGAAGCCCAGGCTAATTTGAGCTTGTGGTCCTTCTGCTCTGCTCTCTGGAATGCTCGGATAACAGGGATGCCTCACTTTTTTTTATTTTTTTTTTAAAGGCCCAAGCTATTTTCACTTGCTGTGTAGCCTAGGCTGACCTTGAACTTTCGCTCTTCCTGCCTCAGCCTTCAGTATGCTAGGATTAAGGGCATGTACTACTATACTTTAAAAAAAAAAACTTTGTTTTAAATATATATCATTTACTGCTTTACACAGTGCATATGTGTGCACATTAGTAATCATAAAGTTATGTTTGCAAAAGGAGAAAACACTGAATTGCCTGTTAGATTGATCTCTAGCCTTTAAAATACTTAGGTACGAGGTGTATGGGACTCGATCTTTCTTTTGCCTTAGGCCCTGCACCTATTACGAAGGGGATTGCAAAGTTATTGGCTGGCCCTCAGCACAGACTCCATAAGGAGCTTGAGGAATGTCCGTGTCTGGGGCGGGATAGGTGTGCTTGATGAGTGTGTGTAATTGAGAGAGCGGGGCTGCATGATGGCCAAGTGGTTAAAGAGGCAGGCAGAGGGACCCTTGGAGAGAGTTAGTGGGAGGAGCAGGAGGAATATGGGCCCAGCAGTTGGTTGGAGGACTCTCTGAGCCAAGGGCCCTGTCAGAGCCCCTTCTCAACTGGTAGAGAGAAAGGATGTCTGTAGAGGTGCTTGTGGCTAGTTCGTTTGTTCAGAATTTAGTTTCACATGACAAGATCCTCTTCCTAATATTATTTCATAATGTTAGTTACTGCTTAGAACCCTGGAGTTGTGTGGGTAAGTCAAGAAAATTCACAGGAAAAGGTTTTAAAAGAGCCAGTACATGTACTCTCTGAGCAACACACCAGGCTTCCCTTTGTTCTACACTGCTTTCCTCAGAAAGTTTTAATTCTCCTTGTTGAGTGTTTTTGTAGACTGGGTTTTCATAGGCTGTTCAGGGCTTCACAATGGGAATATTTTGTTGTAAAGTTTGGAAGACGTGTTGGGAGTCACGTCTCTCTTCTAGGTTAAGCCGTGCCTTCTTTCGAAGCAAACTGTATTGACTAGAGGTACTAAGGTTTAAGGTTGTATTTTTGTGGGAGCACTTGAGGATGCCCATAGTCCTTCATTTATACTCTTCGCTCTCTAGAATCAGCACCACAGTCATTATTCTGGTTTCCTGACATTGGCCAGTTTGACTCCTGGTCCTCATCTGCCTCTTTAGTTCTAGATGAGTGGGCCAACCTTTGTGATTGCAGTGGGGTCAATAATCCAAGTTGCCGTCTGTTTTCCCAGTTTGTGCAGGGATGGTGAAAGATACCCACGTGCCCTGAGAAGGAGGAAGGCGCATAGACACATCCCGTAAAACGCGCCACTCCTCTTACTGCTATTGCAAATCGGTCTCTGTCGTCAGCGGTCTGGCACGATTTGTCAGCATCAACTTTATCCCAAACTGCAGTTTCCTTTACAGTGCATTTTAGTGTGGGAGTTCTGTTCATCAGCAGCTGCTTAAATTAACTAATAAATGTATCAATATTCAGCAAACACAAAATAACCCAGAGAAATGAAAGTTTGAATCCAAAGTTGTTAAGTGGAAGAGGCAGCCAAAATGATCATATAAACATAGATAGAATTTTATGGAGCTCCATGTTTTCATTTCCATTGCTGTGCTCGGCTCCACTCCTGTAGTAGACATTATCCTGGAGATGAAGTTAAATCATACACCTGATTTTCCAGCCACTCCCTTTAGAATGGCCCAGCACTGACTCTGCTGTCGGCTATGATGTCCCCAGTGTGGTAGTTGAGGTCTGTGGTGGCTTTGATTTTACTCTTTCTGAGTGTTATGGGAACAAAGTGACATTTTAAAAATCATCTTCCTTAGGAAAGATACTGAGAAATGCTTTTTTATGTTTGTTTGTTTTTGTTTTCTTTGAGACAGGGTTTCTCTATGTAGCCCCGCTGTCCTGGAACTCTGTCTGTAGACCAGCCTGGCCTCATACTCAAAAGACTCACCTGCCTCTGCCCCCTGAGTGCTGGGATTAAAGGTGTGCACCACTACTGCCTGGTGCTGGGAAATGCTTTTTTATATGTGAAGTATTTCTGGTAAGTTAGGCCCTTTAACTTTTCTGTCTGTTAAAGTGACATATCCCACTAATAGGGGCCTTTTCCTATCCCTGCAGACTCAACAGAATTAAGAGGAGAGAATGGGAACTCCACGCTTTCATATTTAGTTTTTTTTGGGGGGGTGGGTTACTGGGCACTGAACCTATATTCTTGTGCCTTCTGGGTACCATGTTCTGCCATTGAGATAAATTCTCAATACTTGGTTTTGGAGACAGGGTCATGCTGCGTTGTTCTGTCTGTAGTCTGGGCTAGCCTGGAACTCATTCTTTTTCCCCCAGTCTCCTGAATTCTAGCATTATTGGCATGTGCCACCATGTCCAGCTCTGTGTATTGATTCTTAGTAAACAAGCATAGTTTTGCTTAGATTCTGCAGGGCATGGTTTTGTTTGATTTTGTTACCATAGACTGCATATGTGGAGCGTTCATCATCTTCTGTCCTATCTGATGCTGGCATTCTGTAGTAGCTCGTGTAGAGGCACAGCACGTGAGTCACGAATAACAGGCTGATTTCAGTCCCAACAAGGCTGGCCCTTCCTAGTGGCCACAGAAGTCTTGGTGCAGCTCTCTTTCCTTCCTGCTGCGTTTCGCCGACGTAGACAGGCAGAGGTAGAGCTCAGGCTCTCTGTGCCCTGTGAATGCTGCTTTGTGGGTTCTGTGTCCCTGCTCTGCTGCACGCAGCAAGGCTCCAGAGATGTCTTTGTCTAGGTGACGAGGGAGTGAAGGAAAAAAAAATCATAGATGGATGCACGATTTGCTGCGATTGGGTAGTCTTGGCTCTCTGCTGAAGAAACCACAGCAGCCCAAAAAGCTCATTGTGTTTCTTATGTAGAGTTGAACAGAGAGGCAGGGCTATTGCGTACAGATGAACAAGGAGGGGAGATTATTACATACAGAAAACCAAGAAGGTGATGTCTATGGTATTAAGAAGATAGGGTTCGCCAGTATCCATAGGAACAGTCTCTGATGTAGTCTAGTGTCACCTATAAAGGTTTAAAGCCTGTTTTCCTTCTTTGTTTTGAGTCATGAATGAGAAAAATGTATGTTCCGTGGAACTCAGGAACACTGCGCAGTGTGTTGTTGGATTAAGTTGGCATCACACGCCGCAGAACTAGTGAAGAGGAAAGAATCGGTGAGCAACGTTGGTATACATGGTCACAAAATGCAAAGTTGGCTGTGTCTCAGTTCCCCTGTCACTTTGCAGCATGTAGGGGATCTTGATGAGAACAGACCCCCAGATTCTGGGCATTGCAGGGACGCTCTAGCCTCTCTATTCCCTGTTCTCAGACATGCCCCATCATGCTCATACCTCCCAGTCAGCCAGGTGTGAGATATCTGCAGCCGCTATCAGCACAGGTCCCTTCACTTTGGATATTATCTAGCTGGAAGTTGTGGTTGAATTTCACGTAGTCAATGAGGACTGTTGGCTTGGAGGTACGGGATGACCCACGGGACTCTCACCTTGCTCACCATGTGAGCCCAGTCGGTTGTGAGTAAGCAGTTCCAGGTTGCCACATTCATCCTCTCCAATATGTACTAAAGCACTGTTTGATTACCTGATTTCTCATGGACGTACTGTTGGCATCAAAGAGTTTGTATTCACTTGAGAGCATTTGAACTATCCTCAAGTGACTGATTTTTGTGAGCCCACCAGAGGCTGTTTCATACTGCCATAGTTATCTGGTACATTTTGATCCCGCTGTAGGTGGCAGACGATGGAGTTTTCTTCTTCTGGTGTGCGTGCATGCGTGCGTGTTAGTGTGTGTGTCTGTGTGTCTGTGTGTTTTGGTTTTGCTATTTCCGTACATTAATGTTTAACAACCTCAAGCCAGTGTTCACAGCATCTTTGTCAGGAGCATCCGGACATTTCATATTGTGATGAAGTCTTCATTTTTCTTCCTTAGTCATAGAAATTCGTTCTCCCTGAACGGATCTCTACCCCCACGGTCAGGAAACGACTGCTGACCACATCCATCACGCCGATCTGCATATTATCATATTTCAGAGGTTTTCCAATTAATCCCGTGGAAGCCAGAATCACTCCTAATTATAAGCCTGTTAGGCCTCTTTACTTTTTGATGTACTTGTTAACTCATGCCTACCCCTGCAGCAGTCTGTAACATAGGGCTATTATCAGTGCTTTTGTCTTTAAAAGCCTCCTGTCTACTGTTTTGACTAAGATTGATCAACTGCACTCTGTTGAAATCAATCATTTTGGATTAAAAAAAAAATCCATTCTGCCTATTTCTTAAGGCTACTCTCACGTGATTCCTCCCCATTTAGCTTGATTAATCAGTCTGCCAGCCCCGTCACTTTTCTCCATTTTGACTTCCCTTTCTTGCTTTTCTCTTTTTAAGGAACTGTCTGTCTTGATGTCTTTATTTCCTTGCTATCTTGTAGACGACACCTCTGGAATGAAGAGCCATTTGCAGAAGGCAATAGACTAATGCCTCTTTTTAAATCTACCCAGGCACTCTTCCCTGTGCCTTTTTTAAAGAATGAAAACGACAATCCTTACGTTTGGCAATTCTTTTCTTATTCATTTTTGGCACATCCTTTACCGTTGACTTCTAGGTGCTTTGGAGGAGCGCTGACGTATACACTTGTTATTTATAGCATCACATCCCTTTAGAGTCTGCTTGTACCCCGATGTCTCATGCTTCCTTTGGACATATTCATTCATATTTTATTTTCTCCTCCTAGGTACTGACTTTAACATAGACAGCTTACCTTTGCCTCGAAAAGCCCATCATGACTGGGCCCTTTTCCATGAAGAATCCCCCAAAAACAACTATAAGCTCTTCCACGAGCCCGTCATCACCTTATTCAACCACACAGCCACATTCAGCAGGCATTCCCACTTGCCGCTGACCACCCAGTACTTGGAGGATGTGGAAGTCCTGACGTCACGCAGATACCTAGTTCCTTTGCAGTCGAAAAACAACCTAAGACAAAGGCTTGCTCCACTGGTTTATGTACAGTCCGACTGTGATCCACCGTCAGACAGGGACAGCTATGTTCGGGAGCTGATGGCTTACATCGAAGTCGATTCCTACGGCGAGTGTTTACGGAACAAAGAGCTTCCTCAGCAGCTGAAAAACCCAGCCTCCATGGACGCTGACGGCTTCTACAGAATCATCGCCCAGTATAAGTTCATCTTGGCCTTCGAGAATGCAGTCTGTGATGATTACATCACGGAGAAGTTCTGGAGACCGCTGAAACTGGGGGTTGTGCCCGTGTATTTTGGATCCCCCACCATCGCAGACTGGCTGCCAAGTAACAGAAGTGCCATTCTTGTTTCGGAATTTTCTCACCCCAGAGAACTGGCAAATTTCATTAGGCAGCTGGACTATGATGACCGATCGTATGAGGCCTATGTAGAGTGGAAACTGAAGGGCGAGATCTCTAACCAGCGACTTCTGACAGCTCTCCGGGAACGGAAGTGGGGAGTGCAAGACATCACCCAGGACAACTACATTGATACGTTTGAGTGTATGGTGTGCCACAGGGTGTGGGAAAACAGCAGGCTACAGGAACAGGTGAGTTAGTGCAAGTGTGTGTGTGTGTGTGTGTGTGTGTGTGTGTACTGTCTCTGCCTCTCTGTGTGGTGTGGATCTTCTGTCTGTGGCTGCTACCTGCCACCATTCTCCATTCCTAGCAGAGTGGTTGCCATACAGGAAGTTAGAAGATCATTTTACTCTTTGGGGACACTGGCATGCTTACAATTCAGGACCTTCTGAAGCTCTTCAGTCCTCCTTGTTTCTTCTGAAGAAGACTTTTGCTACAGGTGCTGGGCATTGACACATGGGGCTACAGAAGGGAGAAGGTTCCCAGATCAGAAACTTAAGAGGTCTGCTTTCCATCTGCACAAGCAATCCTGTAATCTCGCCCTCGATTCTGTTGTTAAGAACCTTGTGAGTTGTGCCAGCCCCCTTCTCTCAACCCCACAGCCTGCCATTAGGAAACTCATCTAAAATTAGAAAGTGTTGAATGTCAGTTTGCTGCTCCAAAAGTTGCAGACTTCGGAGCATTTCGGATTTCAGATCCTCAGGTCTCACTTGAGGGATGCTCAGCTTGTCAGAGTCTCGGGTCTCAGGTGAGGGATGCTCAACCTATATGAAGACTTTGAATAACAATGAGGTTAATACTGTGGGGTGAAGACCACAAGGACCACTCAACAAAATAGGATTGCTAATTTGGTAGTACTTATTAATATGGTTGGCAATTGCCTGGAGAGAAACAGTTCTCACAGAGCAGTCCTGACTACTTTCTGCAGGGAGCTTTAAAAGGTGAAAATCATATCCTGGTTGTCAGTTGCAAGCAGAAGTAGAGCAAGCAAGCTGTTTAACAGAAGTAAGAAGCAGCAGTTAGTACAGTGGGGGGGGCATTCTTTACCTTGACCTTGGAATTACCAAGATTGGGAAATTTTTATGGTACTTTCTTACAGGAAGGGGTTTATGCAGGGGATCAAATTTGAGTCAGACCCCAGATGCCTGCAGCAGAGACAGGATCTCACTGAACATGGAAATTTCTAGCTCTTTGATCTTGTACTACCCAGACTCCAGAATTGTTAGAAACACCTAGTTTATAGTGTTCTATAGCAGAATACTTAGTGACTACCCTAAGATATAATGTAGGATAGTAAACAAGGGTTATGTGCAAGAAAAATGGAGGAACTAATTTGTGAAAATTAAATTGAATAAAAATGTATACAAAGTTGATAAAATGATTTTTCCATATTCTAGCAATAGACAGAAAAATAAGTTGTTAAAAAATACTATTACAGTACCATAAAATATGAACTAATTAGAGTTGTTTGGCCAGTTAGAAGTAACACACTCCAGAAGTGAAAAATACCATTGAGAGAAGCCAAGGAGGAGCTAACTCAATGGACAGATAAATCATGTCCAAGGATTTTCTCAATATTGTTGTCGGTTCTAAAATTGATAGAGATTTAACATAATATCAACAGAAAGTCTATCAAGTATTTTTATAGCAACTGACAAATGAACATAAAAACTTTATGGAAAAGTAGATGACCTAAACTAACATGAAATTTGCAGGTAAATGGATAGAGCTAGACATAAATATTCTTAGTGAGATAACCTAGACCAAGAAGACAAACATAGCATTTTTTTCTCACAATTGTGGATACTAGCACTGAATCTTTAGATATTTTTGGAATATCTATAGAGGCCAAAAAGCTGGTAAGAGGCTTGAGGGGTTGGGCTCAAGGGAAGGAATATAAAATGAAGGTAACGTGAAGGGAGATGGGAAATGATGGAGCAAGGAGGATTAAGTGGGTTTGTAGGGCAAATGAAGGATTATGGGGAGGGATAACTAACACTTCAGACCTTTGAAAAGGTCAGAGAAACCTAATACTATAGAAACATATATGTATAGGCATGCATATGTATTTTTAAATGGAGATACCATTTAATATGAGGACAATGCCCCACCTAGACCCTATAGGCTATCAAAAGCTAAATATAAGAATGAGTTACCTCTGCTTTTTGACTTGTTGGTCCCACGGACTCCCCCTCACAGAGACTGTGACAGCATATGCAAGATTTGTACAAACTCAAGACAGACACATCTCAGCATGGAGGGAGCGGTGGTCAGGAAGTCTCACTCCTAGCTGAAGATATATTGATGGTTGATTCTGGGAGAGGAAGAATCGGTTTTCTTTAAGGGTGTGACCCTTGGTAGGTAGGGCCTTACTCCAGTAGATGGCCCCACACCCTGGAGTAAGTATAAGGGCAGCACATATTGGACTGGATGGATTATTTAAAAAATAAAAGAAGTCATGAAGTATGAAGGACGGTAGAAAGGTGCGGATGGATCTAGAAGACATCGGGAGAGGACTAGAGAGTAAATATAATCAAAATACATTGAATTAAAATCTTAAAGAATTAAGTGAAATGAAAGACTTTCTATACATTTTGACAAAGATTTAAAAATACACAGTGGAACCTGCAGAAGAATGACATTAAACCCCTCTCTCTTACCGTGCACAAAAATCAGCTCAAAGTGGATCAAGGACCTTAATTAAAAAAAAAATAAAACTCCTAGAGGAAAAGATTGCTAGGTATAGGAATAGGCAAGAACTTTCTAAATATACCCCCTTGGACACAGCAAATACCCTCAAGAAATGACAAATGGGAGTTCATGAAATTAAAAAGCTTTTGCATAGTCTAAGAAACTATCAGCAGAAACAACACAGCCTACAGAAAGGGAGGAAGTTGTCAGCTATGCTTCAGGCAGGGATGTTGATATATCTGGACTATATAAAGAACGGCAAATATTAAATCGAAAACCAAAACAATAAATGGGCCAATGATCTAAATAGACAAGCCCTAAAAGATGAAACACAAATGGCCGTTGAAACGTATGAAAACATGCTCAACCCCATTAGTCATCAGAGAGAGATAAATGAAAGCCCTGAAATCCCGTCTCCATTAGGGATGGCAGTCATTCTGAAGACACCAAATGATGATGAGGTTATGGTCATGACGGAACCCTGGTAGTCATGGAAATCAGTCTACTCGCGATGGAAATCAGTGTGGAGGCGCCTAAGGACGCTAAGAATGTATCTATCACACAACAGAGTTATACCACTTCCGGGTATTTGCATAAGATGCTGCAGATTAATGTATCTTAGAAACTTGCGCACCGATGCTTATTGCAGAACCGTTCACAGGAACTGTTATGGAACCAACCAAGTTGTCCAGCAGCGGAGGAATGGAAAAATGTGATTCATAGACATGGAGTTTTCCTCAGCTCTGAAGACATTAAATTGTTAGCAAGGAAATGGATGAACTCGAGTAAATCATGCTAAATGAATTTATCCAGTCGCAGAAAAATGTCTCTCATATGTGGTTCCTTGATTAATTAGATTCATAAATCCACATGTAAACAAATAATTAAAAAAAAGTCTAAGGAAACAAAGGGAACTAATGGAAGTGGGAGAGCCTAGGGGGGAGGAGAGTGATATGGGGGAAATTATATTCCATGTATCATATATATTTATATAAAGATGCCTAAATATAACAGAGAAACGGGTACAATAAATATATATGATAATAAAGTTTTAAGAAATATATAATGTAGGGTTGAGGTCTCAGAGGCCTTTTCTTGTCCAGTTGGCATGTCCATCAGTGTCATCTTTGGTCAGCTCACCTTTGGGTGATCATCTTGGTGAGACTTTCTGAGGTAGCTTCTGATATTAGTAGGGAGCACAATCTCAAAGCAAACTCCTGATCATCTGACTCTGGCATCTTTCCATCCCCTCTTCTGTAATGTTCCCTGAGCCTTAGGTGAGGGAGTATTTTGTGTGTGTGTGTGTGTGTGTGTGTGTGTGTGTGTGTGTGTGTGTGTATCCATTGGCACTGGGCTCCCCAATCTTGTATCAGCTCTACACAAATAACTATAGGCAACCAAGGAATGCTGGGAGCAGGAGAATTCCCCAGGGAAGAACACACCAATTGATTGTCCAGTGCCAAATAATCAGCCCCGAAAACATGCAGACAAGTAACATTGCATAGACTGAACAGGTTATAGTTAAGAACATATATGTCTATACATAAACCTATGCGATGACAATTGTGAAGAAGGAGACCATGAATGGGAAGGAGCGCAGGGAGGGGTCTCTAGGAAGGTTTGGAGGGAGGAAAGGAAAGGGAGAGATGTAATTACAATCACAAAAAGTCATGTATTTACTATTATTTAAATGCAACATTTTGCATCCTATGTACAATTACACACACACACACACACACACACACACACCCCTAGTCAGTCCTCTTGCTAGTGCTTTCCATATTGATATCTTAGGGGGAATGCCCTCTGCCACAGGGATCATAATCATATAGTAAAAACCGATCCTAGCTTTCCCAGCTCCCAGAGCTTTTGGACCACCTTGCTCGGTGTTCCGCCAAGGAAGCCCTGACGTCTCTATTTACAGCAGGTTGTCAGCGCAGCCAAGTTCATGGAGCCATTCAACATGTCACTAGGAACAGCTTCAGTTATTCTTGTGACAGCATTAAGTTTCATGAGTGTGTCCCTCCAGGTCTTGTGAAAGCTGGTCTGTGTACCTTCCACCTCAGCCCACACACCTCACGATGGGCTCCACATGGCTTCCCTAGCTCTTGCCAGCACGGCCTGCTCAGCTCTGCCAGAGGATTCTCGTGGTTCATTCAGGCTGACTCTTCTCAGAGCTGGTGACAGCTGGGCGCTACCCTTGTTAACACGCGAGACCCTTGATCACAGCTGTGGAGCATGCTGTCGTCAGGGAGAACACGCTCTGTGGGACCGCTTCACCAGTCTTCACAGGAAGCAAGACTGGAAGCTGAGTCTTAAGGACTGCGGTTTTATTAGGGAGTATAACCCCAGAGAGGAGGAGGGGAAGAGGGGAGGGAAGCCGTGAAGGGAGGGGACCAGACAGGATGTGACAGGGCCGAGGTCTTTTCTGTGAACTTCATCGGCAAACCTTTGTACTTATCCACTGTGACACATACCCTGCGTCTCAGGACCATTTCTTCAGGGTAGGAAGGGGACAGAACCTGTCTTCCATTGACTAAAAAGAGGGCACCCCAGAAGGCCCTCTTTTGTGTTGGACTGGGATATGGCTACGAGGTGTTCCGTGACTTTGGTGGTTAACTTTGAAGGTAGGAAAGGAGAGTCCCACAGAGGGAGGTGAGGTATGCGCTTGGTCACAGCCCTCCTCAGCTGCAACAAGAGCGATCTGAGCTCTACAGGCCCCTGAGATGTGTGGCAGTCAAATCACCGTGGCAGATCCCCAGTGCAGACAGCGTAGGGCAAAGGGTTCCTTTAGCTCTTGGATTTAGAAATGTCAGTTTTCCGTCCTTGAGCTTGTTCTTGGAGTGCTGATGGGAGAACGCTCTGGCGGCAAGAATGGGGCCAGTTAAGTTACCTCAGGGCAGAATGGAAGTGGAAGATAGGGGCGGGGTGGAAGGAGAGGGAGAGGGACTCCCTGAGGGGCCCCAGTGACCTACTTCACCTAGTTATATCCGGTATCCTAAAGTCCCAGGGCCTCCTAGAACAGCGCCATCAGGGGAGGACCGAGGTTTTAATACATGAGCCTTTGGGGGAGATATCATGTCTAAATTATAGTAAGCTATCTGCTGGAATTCAGTGTCCCTACCCTCATCTAAGCCTACTCTCCCTTAACCTTTGGGATCTAAAGTCTCATTGGTAGGTAGTGAGATGGCTCGGTAATTAAGGGTGCTTGGTGCCAAGGCCGACAACCCGAGTCGGATCCCCAGAAACCACGTGATGGAAGGGGAGAACTGACTCGCAGGGACGTTCTCTCACGTCAGCGTATACATCCCTCTCCCTCCCGTCCACAAGGAAAAGAAAGAAAGTCCTCTGTGAGTCGTTATTAACAAAATAAGTCCACTCTTTAGGCTCTCGGAGCGGACCTGTTTTCTCTGGGATTGGCGACCGTCACAGTTTCTGTGTGCAGAGGAATGACATGAACGCGCCAGTCGCCTCTTACTCAAACCACAGGGGGCTGTAGCTTTGCTGCTAGCCTCAGCTTCACAGCTATGCCCAGGGATCCCATCTCTCACCACCTTCCAGAATGTCTCCTTGTACTTGCTGCGTGTTGGAATTGGACTTTCTCTGCTCGGCGAAATCACTTGCCACCCATCTATTAATAACTTCACGATTTCCAAAATTTGGCTATTCTTTTCTTCATCGTTTTTGTTTTTCTTTATGAATCCATACCATAACACAAAATACTATTATTTTTCATCTTGTGGGAATTCAGGAGAGAATGGAATTAAACTATGTGTCCAGTCAATGCTATTTTACTTGGACATCTTTATTTTATTTACAGAAAAATAATGCTGTAAAAATATTATTAGGCATTAGCCGGGCGGTGATGGCGCATGCCTTTAATCCCAGCACTCGGGAGGCAGAGGCAGGCATATTTCTGTGAGTTTGAGACCAGTCTGGTCTACAAGAGCTAGTTCCAGGACAGGCTTCAAAGCTTCAGAGAAACCCTGTCTTGAAAAACCAAAAAAAAAAAAAATTATTAGGCAGCTCCCCTCTCTTGGACTGACTGACTTAGAGAATAGCCGTCAATAAAAGACATCGCCTTTGTCATGCGCTTGCAGTTTGAACAGACAGCATTGGGTACTTACGGAAATAAACCTTGACAGGCTCTATGAAGGAAAAATTCTCCGATGGGGAACATGAATATTTACAGTACAGATTCTATTAGAATCTTCCAAAGGGCCGTCCTCAGTATCGGAAGAAACTTTTTAGGACAATTGCCACAGTTCTGAGGATACACACTGTCAACAGTGACTCACTCCATTAACTACCCAGAGAGTGCGCACTCCAGTAACGAAAGATAGAATTAAACAGTCGGAGTCACGTTTCAGAATTTCCTGGCAAGATACACACGGCTATTGGTACTAAATGAGCACCCTCATCATAACCATAAATCATCAGCTGGACACTTGCCAGGGGAGAATGAATTGCTTTATTCCTTTTTTTGTTTTTGGAGAGAGAGAAAGGGAAGGAGAGAGCAGGTGTGCATGTGTGTGTATGTGTGCATACGTTTACATGTGTGAGTATGGTTATGTGTGCCACAGACAAGGTGTGGAGGGCAGATGACAGCCTTGGGTTGGTTCTCATCTTCCACCATATCGGTGGTACCACTGTGTAGACCAGGCTAGCTTCCTGTGAGTTTCTGGGGAGTCCCTTGTCTTGGCACCCCATCTCACCTCAGCAGCACTGGGTTTGCAGTTGTGCAATGTCACATAGCCAGCTTTCCGGGGCTTCTGGGGTTTCCAACTCAGGTCTCAGAGGCACGTGCTTTCGCTCCCCGAGCCCTCTCCCCAACAGTTAGCCTTTATTATTTTATTTCTATGAACAAACTTTTATCTACCACCTACTGAATGCATAGACTAGTACTTCCTGTATCAGACACTCGCTGTTAAAAGTTATCCAACGAACATGTCCTGGGTCAAAATGCTTCTTAAATGCTAAACAGTATTTTATGTAGTTTGGATGACGTTGGAGGGATCAGAATGCTAAATACTATATGAAGATGGGGGATACTTCTGGCCTGACTGTGCAGGAGAATTTAAATATTTCCTATTTCCACTTCCACAAAACAAAGCAGCCTGACTTCAGGCTAATAGGATTTGCTGTAACAAGAGTTGCCTGGAAATGTCTCTGTTCTTTACGTTATAGATAGATGTGAGGGGAGAGCTCTGAGACTGTCGGTAGCCTCGTAGTTCCCACAGAAAAACCACGAACGTCCTTGTTTTGCTTTTATTCTCTCCTCCTCTTGACGTGGTGGTTTTAAAATCAGAGATGGATGGGCTGATGAGATGGCTCAGCGGGGAAATGTGCTGGTCCCTCAACTCTGGTGACCTGAGTTAGAGTCCTTAGTACCTGTGTGGGGGAAGGAGTGGCGTGACTTCCACAAGCTGTCTTCCGCCACCCACGTGTACACTGTGGCGTCCCCTACCCTCCCTAAGCAAATACTTGTTTAAAAAATTAAATCATAGAACATCCCTGTGGCTACTGAACCTTACATTTCCGTTCGACTCATTTTCTATTTCTCAATAAAATCACCATAGTGATCGCCTACTTTGGCCAGTATCCACTGTGTTTTTAGCATGTTACTGGCCATCATCTTAAATGCCCTCCGTGAGGCTGTCAATGTCTGACTCATCTCCGGGTTTGTTTCCATTCATTTCCTTTTCTCTTGATAATGCTTACTTAGCTACTGTCTTACTTTTCATGTGTCCCACGGGCCTTGACTGATTGTTGGCGCTGCAAGCAACAGGACAGACATGGAGGTCGTCTACCATTCGTATCTGAAAGTGGACATGTTTCTGTCACCGTCTGGCTTCCGTCAGTCTAGCTAAGAGTGGAGCTGAATTTTGCTTTTGCGTTTGTTCCCTTGCCCCAGTGCTGCAGATCACCCTCTGGCTTCTGTATGTATTAGACAAGTACTCCACCACTGAGCAGCTCTTCTAGACCACTGTTGCTTGCTTTTAATTAGCCACAGGCTTCAATGTTTTCCCTCTTGCCATATAGTAAACTGCTGCTGTGCATTATGATGTGGTAGGCTCGTGGTGGGGCATGCTGGATTTTTTTTTTTTTTTTTGGAAGCCCTAAACTCAGGCCAGCTCTCATTTCCTCGATCTAGGGGTAAGCTGTGTAGATTTTCATGATTCTCCTTCCCATGACAGATTATACTTTGTATTTCTGGGCAATTTGGATGGGAGAATTCCATGACCCTCACCAATAGCAGGCGACTTTTAGTATCACTGTGGCCTGCTGGTCACAAAATCATTTCTAGACTTTCCACAATCATTAGAAAGATGATATTTTTGGTTTTGTTTTCTCCACGGAGGTAGATCTAGGGGTAGAAGGAGTTTCTTAGAATCGCTTAGTGACACTAGATGGTTTTCCTTATGAGAAAAGAACCTGGGATTCTTGAATGCTCACCGTTCTTACATTGTACCAAAGAGGGGGACCCTCTGTGTTTTCTGCTCTGTGTTTTCATTCCTCCTTGGTGTTTCGTGGAAGCTCACAGAGAAGAACAGTGAGCACCTTTGAGCTTTATTTGCACTGGGGCTTCCAGCTGTCCCACACTGTATGGTAGAGCATTCTTGACCTTTAGGAATTTGGGGAAATGTTGGCTGATTCCTCGTTACCTGTGTGGTAGCCACCCCTTTCCAGTCTCGTGCCCAACGCTACAGTTCACACTTTTTTTTTTCTTGGGAAGGGATTCTCACTCTTGGCGGTTCAGCTCCTAACAGACTGGAAGAGTTCAGAAGCGTAGGACTTGGAATCACTTAACCTAGGAGACCTATTCTCTTTGGAAGCACAGTTTTTGAAAACCATATTTTAGAAACAGCTGGCTTTTCTACTCAAGTCCTCAGCTGGAAGGAGGTGCGGAAACTTAGTTATTTCTAAAAATGCCATAGCCGTTTCATCAAACACACTTCAGGTCGTGTCGTGAAAGGTTCCTGGTAGACCCTTAGGCAGCCACAGTGCGTTTCTTGGGTCTCTTCTCTCTGTAGTGTTACCTGCAGATGGAACCTAACACTACAGCATCCACTAGAACCTTCTCTTGAGTGGCAGAAGAATGCTTTTATTGCTGACGGCCTCATATAAACATCTGTGGAGGGTCCTGATGGAGGAGGACTCCCAGACGTGGACAAACACAGTTACTAGCTGGCTGATGGTTCAGACTGTCCTTGTCTCCAGCGCATTCCCAGTACCAGTGATTCCATGACTTTTTAAAGACAGCTAGGTTATCTTCCATCAGTCGGGACAGGTGTGTGGTGTTTTGTATGCATCCCAAGTTGCCCCTTGGTGGTCAGTTCTTAACTACCTGCTCCTGGTTCTTCCACTGCTGAGAATGTGAACCACTGTTTCTGGTTTTCACTTTGGTATCCTCTTGTGGAATCTTCTTTATCTCCTGCCCAGGGGTACCCCAACACAATGCATGGTCAAAGCAACCCCACTTTGGAGTCTAAGACTGAGCATTTCTTCACAGCCTGCAGTTTGGGTCTCTGTGCTCGGAAATGCCTCAGTAAAGAACTCTTGATGCGGTGTTGTGGGGTTGGGCCAAGAGTTAGGGATTTGGGAGAGGCGGCTGATTGTCAAAATGGCAACTTACAACATTCAGTTGCTAACATTTCAGAAAGCGGTCTTTAAACTGTGTGTGACGGTTTAGTTAAAAAAGAAATCTGAAGAGAAACTAAAAGGTAAACTGGAAGCAGTAGGCGCTCTTCTGGCCCTTCTCGCCACATGGCTGGCACAAACTCACAGCTGAACCCAGCTAGTAAATTCAGCTAGCTGTCTCCTCTCTCACACACGCATCTTGAATCTTAGGGTCCACAAACAGCATTTAACTGACACAAAGTTTAAAACCGCCAGAAACACAGTAATGATTCTTTTCTTCCTCCCCTGGTCCGAGGGAAAGAAGTGCAGTTTTCATGTCTACTCTAATAAAAGCTAAGTCAGAGACACAATGTGACTGACTGTCCCCCATCTCTTTTGTCTGCCTTTGCCCCTTATTCCGAAGCTCCAATCTCCCTCCCCGTACTCTGGTTTTGTTAAAAGCCCCCCCCCCCCCCATTCCCTTCTGGTCTCTAGTTCTTTGTCTAAGCAGATGGGCTGGGAAAGCACTAAGGTTAGGGCATACCTCACTGGAGACAGATATGGTGCACCAGTAACAGTGCCAAAACTAATAGAAACCAAACTTAAGAGGAGAATTGGGGGAGGGCTTGCCTTCCCAAGTAAACTAATTCAGACTTCCCTTGATGGACATGTCAGATGTTAAAAACAAGCTGTTCACCTTTGTCCCCTCTCTCCCTCAGAGTAGGCACCCCAGTGTCTTCGCCTATGTTTCCTGTGGGCAGTTTAAGGAAAAGAAAAAATATTGACCTAACCATGGGTAGCGTCAAAATTGCTATTCTATTTCTAAGTGTGGTCTACTGCTCTGCTTTCTAAGTTTGAGATACATTAGGATTATAATAATTATAAACCTGATACATTACTGTTATTTTTATGCTGAATAACTTATTTTTAGAAAAAGATACTTCTGCCTATAGGTGAAAGCATCAAATAATCCTAAACAATTTAAGACAAAGCCACCCTTCACAATCGTGCTGTGGGTACTGTCGCTTCCCGCACTGGATGTGGGGATGTGGTGTGTCAGCCCGCGGTAGCTTCCATAGCCTCGTAGGAATTCCGTCCTTTCCCGTGTTGACACTGCTTTGTGGTTCTCTCGCTTTGCTCCCTCATTTTGGTCGATCACAGCCTCCAGTGGCTTCCTGACAGCTGTGTGGGACATCTTTATTATCCTCTAATGTGTATGACATAGCTTAGCCAAATATAAACGATGGAAACATCAGTTTTCCTGGGAATTTTAAGGTATTTTGCCATTGCCTTTAATAATGTTTCTCTTGAACGAGTTTTATTCACAGAAGAGTTACAATGAAAAGCAACTGTCTGTAACCCCTTTAAACCCTTTCCCTAGCCTTTCCTAATGCTAACATTTTATATACATTAAGAAATTACTATTGGTACATCACTACTAAGTGAATTACAGATTCCAGGCATATTTCACTATAGAGAAACTTGTTTTTTTTTTTTTGTTTGTTTGTTTTAAATCTCTCCAGCTATTTGGAATTGATAGTTGGAGAAAGAGAAAATCACCTTTCTCTAACAGAGTTGTATGTCAGCCACACTCCAGGGCAGGTTGCATGCCCTGGAGTCATTGACTAACACAAATCAGGCTGTTTAGTTTTTTGCTCAACATAATATTTTTATTAATTATTGATTAGGAATTTCATACAATTCAGCCCAATCACACTCACTTCTCGTTCCCCCAGGTCACCCTCCCATCTTTGTGTTCCCCTCCCCCAAAAAACATAAAAAGGAAAAAAATACAGCAATCCAATTTGCGTTGTCTATGCACTCATTGGAACATGGTCAAGCTCCCAGTGGCCAGTCCCTTAAGGATAACTGAGTCTTTTCAGCTCCATATAGGTTTTCTGTTGGTTGGTTGGTTGGTTGGTTGGTTGGTTTTTGGCAGGCAAGCCAGGAGGGGTCTGGGGATCCTGGGGTTGTGTATTACAGAATAGGCAAGGAAGCTATGTGCCTATTTGTGATTTTTTTTTTTTAAGAGTTAGAAAGAACATGAACTTTCATGTGTGTGGGGGTTGATGATGAGGAGGGGAAAGCATATGATTACTTAGTCCCCAGTTGGTGGAATTATTTGGGAAGAATTAGGAGGCGTGACATTATTGGAGGAGGTGTGTCACTGGGGGTAGGCTTTGAGGTAGCAAAAGAATCACACCATTCCCAGTGTGTCCTCTCTGCCTCCTACTTGTAGGTGAGGATGTGAGCATTCAGCTGTTCCTCTTGCTGCGTCTTTACAATCAAAGACTCTAACCCTCTGGAACTATAAAGCCAATTAAACACTTCTTTCTCTATAAGTAGCCTTTATCATGGGGTTTTGTTACAGCAATAGAAAAGTAACATTAAATCAAAATATCAAGAACTATATTAATCACATTAAAAAGCTTTCCTGTGCAGAGGAGGATTCGGGCATTGACCTACAGGATAAAAATATTTAAATAAGTCAACAAGCAGGAGAGGGAAGAGGACACTGGGAAGAACTGGGATCCATCTTAGGTGTGCTGATACATTGACTTGGGACTGTACTTAGAATGCCACTTCCGGGCTCTATAAAATATGGCGGTTGTATTTGTTTCATTTGATTGCCAGGAGAATTAAGTGAGACTATCTCAGCTGGGACCTGGTAGTGTCCAGTGCATGGAACAGTCTCAATAAATGTTGTACTTTCCTTATGGACACTTCAACCATATAACTGCCGTGACTGGAGGGAAAGTATTTACTTTATAGAAAGTGTGCTGTGTCCCCCTATTGGTGGTGGGAATATGGGGACTGCATTTCCTTACTGTATGTTTTAAATTCCTTTTCTCCTTCTTTCAATGCAGGGCTTACCACCCAAACAGTGGAGGGCAGACGTTAGCCACCTGAGTTGCCCAGAGCCTAGCCTGTTCGCCTTCTCATCCCCAGTCGCTCCGGCCCTGCGTGGGAGATCGTTGAGAGAGCTGTGGCTCCCCAGCTTTCGGCAGTCTAAGAGAGAAGCCCAGGCCCTAAGGTGGCTGGTGGATAGGAATCAAAACTTTTCGTCTGAAGAGTTTTGGGCCCTGGTCTTCAAGGACTAGTTTTACACGGTACTAGAATGACAGAATTAGACTAATTTTCTTGGATGCCTTAATATTTGGAGATAATAGCCATTCCGTTGAGTATCCTTTAGAACAAGAATTAATTGTAGCCGTTCTCACAAAGAGCCCTGTCAAATAATAGCTGTGAATTACTTTTAGAGGTTGCCTCTATATTTTTATACTAAAAAAAAAAGAATTAGACTTTTTTGGTTGCCTTCGGTCTCTGCGCTTGGACCCATGTGCTCACCGTCTTCTGTGGAGACTAACTTAAGGTCAAGTGCTCTCCTGGCTGCAGATATAGCTGTGGAAGGGTGATCCTCACCTCCCTGTCAGCAGCTCGTTGGTGTTTGGCAAGCCGGTTTCTTGGTGCGGAGAATGAATGAAGCGCATTAGAACTTGGCAATGAGAGATTCCATCTGTTCTCAGGGATGGGAGTAAGAAAAGCTGTGTTAGGCATCTCTGTCCTCCCAGTACAAGGGATATATCTTCCTTCGTCTTACACCCCCAAGCCACCTCACTAGTGAAGGGGCTCTAGTTGGCCCGAGCACAGCACTCATGACTCAGGCAGGCCTTGCCCGTCCCCTGTTCCCTCCGTCTTGCTAAACTGTTAGGTTATGTTTGTAAAGCTAGCCACCAAGGTCTCTTCCCTTATTTGGCCACTTCTTGCCCCTGAGGATGACCACCGAGGCCCAGCTATCGAAGTTTTAAAGTCCAACAATCAAAAGCCTCCTTTTGGTTGCCCCAGTTAACATGCTCAACCAAAGTTAAACATCTTGTTCTAACATAGGTGTCTCCCCTTTTCCTTTATAAACTGCCATTTATCTGTGGGTCTCCTCTCTATCGAGAGGCATTCTGTCCCACTGTGGCAAAGGTCCCTTCCCTCTCATCCTCTGGTCCTCTGTCTCCTGTCCTTGTCTTTTATTTCCTGTTCTTTGTCTCTCTGGGTAAAGTCAATCTCCTTTGTGCTGAGAACTTGGCCTTGGGCTGTCTCGTGCCCACTTCGATGTCCTTTCAACCAGCCTATCTGTATTCTCTTCACCGGTGGCCTCCTGATTTATCTCTGAAGTACAATTTTCTCTAAAGATGTGTCTCCTCCTAGTTTTTCTATCTGTGAGATGTCACTAATTATTTCTTATACCATGGAGCGGGGGAGGAAGAGATGTCCGGTTCACGGCAAAGAGCCATTTGTTTTGGTCCAGGTGGTGGAAGTGAATGCCCTGGGCTCTCCTCTGGGGTGAATCTGATTGTCATGAGCACGGTGTATTCATCCTATCATCGTAGGCAGTTTGTCTGCTGTTGAGCATTGCTGGTTTCTAATGCGGTCAGAGAACGTTCGGCCATATTGTCTGGTTACCTACTGGTGCGCTCTGAAAACAAAGAGAAATAACACTGGCGTTCAATCCATTAGCTGGGAAGGAGACTGCTGGTTTACTTAAAAGCCTGTTAATAACTGTTGTGTTGACGTCTGTGTTCTTAACTGTGGAAATACATACACCATTGCTCTCGAGTTCTGACTGCCAGCCTGTAAAAAATGAGGAAAAAAAGCAGCATAGTCTTTTTTTTTAAAGATTTATTTATTATGTATATACAGTGTTACGTCTGCTTGTATGCCTGCAGGTCAGACAAGGGCACCAGATCTCATACAGATGGTTGTGAACCACCATGTGGTTGCTGGGAATTGAACTCAGGACCTTTGGAAGAGCAGGCACTACTCTTAACTGTGAGCCATCCCTCCATCCCCAAACAGCACTTTCTTGATGAGTAGTAGGGTCCCCTTGCTGGTGGAAAAACCTGTCTGTGGAGAGATTCTCCTCAACTCTACATCTGTCGTTAGTTCAACATGATTTTTTTGTTTTTGTTTTTTAAGACAGGGTTTCTCTGTGTAACAGCCCTTGCTGTCCTGAATTCAACATGATTTTAGGCAAGTCTTTTAACCTCCCTGGACCTTGGGTTTTGGATCTTAAGAAGTGACTGAACTTCTTAAGGTTCACTTAAGGTTCTCAACTTCTTGAGGTTGTAACATTCTTTAATTCCTCATGAAAATTTAAGATGTTTAATTTTATAGGTACTTTTACTAATGTGGGAATAAACTGGCTTAGATGTGTGTTTTTCAAGAGAACTTTATTCTTTGGAGAATGGAGCATATGTATTTTACACAGTATTAGGACTGAAAGGGATTTTCTCCCATTTTATGTAATGACATCAAAGCAGCGAGGTCTGAAACGGGTTGTTGGTGTAAGGTCAGGCTTTAAAGTGTATACTGGATGAAGTGCAATTCTTCTGAATCCTCAGAAATGGTCTACAAAAGGATTTATGCCTTTGACAAAATAATGTAGTAGCTTTACCTTCTCTCCATAAATGTCTAAAACAAATGCTGAGTACTTCATGTGTGTCTTAAATCTCAATATTTCAGGTGGTTATTAACATTGTGAGAACTTCAAATATGATGCATGTGTGATGAGAATGATTCTCCCTCCACCTTTCCCAGTGTCCCTGCAATGTCCACTCCTCCCAACTTTGTCTTTTAAAAATACATTAGAACGCATGAAATCTAGTCAGTTCTGCTCATATGTGCACGGGGGAGGGGCCATACACTGACTCATAGGAGCATTGCCAGTGGCCACATTCTCCCTTGGAAATAGCTCCTCTGTAAATAGCCTGGAGATCATCTTTCCCACTTTTGCAGGGACTTTGACTGACATGATCTAATGCTGGTCTTGTCCAGGTACCATGGGCTGCTGTGAGTTCATCCATGTGATAGCATTGCCATGTCCAGAGGACAGCATTTCACAACAACACTCCTTCCTGCCTTCTGGCTTTTGCATCCTTTCTAGCCCATTTTCCTCAGTGTTTCCCGAGCCTTGACTCACGTATGGAGAGCTGCACAACTGGCCAGCAGGCTTAAATAAAAGGCGGAGCAGCTCTCTAGTGACTGCTGCCCACTGTAAAAGGAAGTTTCCTCTACTCAGGTTCTGTTATAGATATAAGCATTGAGTTTGTGTTGGGTTGGCCAGTTAGTCCTGGGCATGGGGCCTACCCTGAAGTGTGGTTGATATACCCAGTGAGATTGCATTGGAGAAAATTGCTAATTTTTCCTTTGCCAGCAGTTATAAATTAAACATAGCTTCTAGGTTAGTAGGTAGGAGCCTGTGTACACTTCCCCTGCTCAGTGCTGTTGTACATGTACTTATTGGTGCTGGACACCCCACGTTCACTTATTCTCTGTATTTTGACCTTCATGGATCTTTAGAGTAGCCTTCTATGATGAGCCCCACCCCCAATGATGAGAATTACCATTATCTGTGGGTATAAGAGTAAAAGTTAGAATACAGTTAGAAGCTGTGTTGATCTAGCAAGATGGGAGTAGTGAGTTCTTCTCTAGGTTCAGTGCCATCTCCAGATGTGGGTCATTGGCATGAGGTTCTTAAGTCCAGCTAGTTTCCACCAAGATATAAGTGCCACTATTGCGTGTTCCAGGCCTTCTTGCTCCATCATACTTCTTTTCCAGAGTTCCATAACAAAATTCTGCCTAAACTTCATTGGAGTGTCTCTCTTAAGAATTTTTAAATGAAATGAAGTTTTTGGATTATGCTAGACCATCCTCATTTGTGGAAGATGGAAAAGAGAAAATTCCATGGGATTAAAAGCTACAGTACAGGAAAAAGAAGCAGTTTGGTACTCTGTCCATAAAACAAAACCATCATAGTATCTTTATTCATGTAAAACCTCTGGCTGAACTCATAGCCCTTTAACTGGAGATTATTCTAGCTGTCAGACACAAAGAGGCGTTTCTTTGTGCCGTGGATAGTAGTTAGAGCAGAAAGCCATAGCTGGTCAAAGTGCAGAGGATGAGTGTCGGGAGAGCTCAGCTCCACATGGGACATGTACCTCACACCCTTCCCCAAGGCTCAGGGACCATTGAGGAAGAGGAGGCAGAAACCATGTAAGAAGTGGAGGTCAGGGAGGACTGGAGTGAAATGATGTCCTCTGGATATTACAGCCTGCTGCATGCATGAACTCGCAGAAGCTCTGGTTGCCGGCACAAGATCAAGTCTGGCGTGGGAATGAATTCTTGAACCCTGACCAGCAATCAAGGAGCTGTGGACAGGAGATGTATTCTAGGGAAGGGAGAGTCAGTTTTCTTCAATGGTATAGCTGCTGGCAGGTTAGCCATGCTCATGTTGCTCATCCCATACCCAGGAATGTATGGATAGCACTAATTGGATTCTCTGGGCTATTAAAAAAAATGACATGTGGGACATAGGAGGTCAGGTGTATTTGGGAAAATATAGGGACAGGACTTGTGAGTAAATATTATTGAAACACATTGTTTGAAGTTCTCAAAGAATTAAAAATACTATTTTTAATGGAGTACATTTCAATGAAAATAAATGTGGTACCATAGGACTCTTACATACAGATTTGAGACTTAAATGCTTTGAGACTAATTTTTGATACTTAGCATATGCTTCTCTTGTCTTCAGGTTTTTCTTAATAAGATGCCTTCTTGCTTCAGACAATTGTGTGAGAAATGTCTCCTAATATAGCAGGGCTCTGCTATAAATAAGAGCTGCCCTCTGAATGCCTAAGTGTACTTTGCCTGTGTTTGCGCTAACGTGCCACATTTCTCTCTGTGAGCTGCCGCAAGGGGTCGCAATAAATGTTATGCAATAGTCTCTTCAGTGCCTCAGTGTATTGGATTGTTCACAAGGACAAAGCTTCAAAGCAGTAGAGTCAAGTGGACAGAAAACCTACCAGAATTTTTTATGAAGATGATTTCTAGTCTTTGCCAGTTGCCTTCACTTCTGTTCCTGAAAGTGGAGACAACTTTGACTTTGGTCATGTAACAAATCTAAAGTTTCAGAACCTAAATTCTTTTTTTTTAATTTATTTATTTCTTTATTAATTAATTAAAGATTTCTGTCTCTTCCCCACCGCCGCCTCCCCTTTCCCTCCTTCTCTCCCAATCCAGTCCCCCTCCCTCGTCAGCCCAAAGAGCAATCAGGGTTCCCTGCCCTGTGGGAAGTCCAAGGACCACCCACCTCCATCCAGGTCTAGTAAGGTGAGCATCCAAACTGCCGAGGCTCCCACAAAACCAATAGGTGCAGTAGGATCAAAAAGAACCTAAATTCTTGTTGCCTTAAGGACTGACTTCTAGTAGTTAGAATATCTGTCAGGGCCATTATTATCCTTAGTAGCTGGATGCGTAGTATGTTGCTCAGAAGAATAAGTGAAAACGAGTTTCATTTTTCCAGTCGTCCATTATATGTTACACATAGGAAAGCCAGCTCAGTGTCTACAGAGCCCAGGGTAGGACAGACCTGAACTTGGAAAATTTTCAGTGATATTATGTAGTTTTCAAAGGCATTATGGTACAGTTCCTGCTAAATACAATCGGGGATCTCTTCTAGTTTTCCCTTTCCCCAGTTCCAAGATTTAACTCACTTGGGGTCCTTGTACAGCAGCACCCCGCTTCCGATACTAAGTTCTGTCTTAGTCTCTCTTGGTTGTTTTATAGAATACCACAGGCTTGGTGTCTTACAAATAACACAGATTTACTTCTTATGATTTTGGAGGCTGGGAAATTGCAGGTGGCGGTCCCTTTGGTGTCTAGTCAGGGACGTCTTGGTTCACAGACAGCTGCCCTCTTGCTGTGACTCACGTGACACTAGGTGAGTGAGTTCTCTGAGGTTTATTCTATGACAACACTGGTCCACTCATTCCCTATTGACTTCCCAAAGGCCCTGTAACTGTGGACCCATCCGTCCCCCAGGCTCTCCCATATTAACTTAAAACCTTAGTGTGGCTGGAGATAGGATTTACTGGGGAGATGGGCAAGGGACCACAGTGCGAGCAGGAGCAGAGGTGACTCTTAAGATTTTATCCTCTCAACACCTTGGGCCGAACAGCTTAATTATAACCAGTCAGAGGTGAGGCCATCGGAACATCTCAGGCCTGAACAAGAGAGAGACCTGTGTTTGTCTTCTTGACTGCCCTCCTTTGCTCCTTTTTACTCCTTGGTTTCTTTAGTCTGTGCCTCTGAGGCTCCTGAAATGAGTCAGGAATTGACAGTGATGAATGCGCCTAGCAATCTGATTATCAGGCCATAAGTGTGCCCTCCATATCACTTAACGTGCAAAATGTGAACCACATCATTCAATCTAGAGCACGAGAAGAAATTCTATAACCAACCTACACGGGCTGTTAGGAATATTCAAAATTTTACTACCATGGACTAAAGTTTTCAGTTTTTTTTTTTTCCGCAGTGATTGAGCTTATTGGCAGACTTAAAACTGACATTGTAGTTGATGGGATATTAATGGTTTTGAGGCTGGGTATATTTCAAGAGTCTTTGAAATGAACTCAATTATTTTTCAAACAAACAAAATAAACTCCTTTGATGAGTCCACTCAAAGGAGGGAAAAAGGACAGTTTTGTGGAATAATGCCCTTGATAAAGCAATAAAAGTGATTAATTAAACCACCGTGTGTCTTTTTACTCTGTGTGACTGTATTAGTCAGGTTTCTCCAGAGAACAGGAATTATGGGGTGGATACATATTCATATTTAATATATAAAGAATTTCTTAGGTTAGGTTACCTTAAAACAGTAACAGCAGCCGAATCACACCCAAGAAGCTAAGGACTGTGTAGGTGCCCAGCCCTGAGGCCCACGGACTCAGCTGTGGGAGTAATGGTCCTGCAGCAGCTGGATTTCCCCAGCCACCCAGCAGTCACTCAGTCCACAAGGCTGGGGGCCTAAAACCTGGGAGGTTCCAGGTCCTTAGTCCATGAAGACTGTCTGGCAACACTGGTTTTGGTATCAGTGAAGGAAGCAGCAGCAACTGAAATCAACCCACCAAGAGGGAAGTCGGATGACCAAAACGTGAGGAATCTTCTGCTGCCCCTTCATTTGTGGACTGCTTCCAGAAGGTTCTACTCACAATCAGGTGGGTCTTCAGGCAATCTTCTGTTGAGGCTTCCTACTCAGGTGCCTCAGATTTGTGGCAAGTTGACATTAAAACCAACAACCACAATGACAAAATTGGGATGTACACAAGAGTGCCCCTGGACTGGGGAGATGGCTCACTTGTTAAAATGCTCACCATGTAAGCCCAAGGACCTGAGTTTGGATCCCCACCACTCACATAATAATGTTGGCTGCCATGTCACATCTATAATCTCAGTGCTGGGAGGTAGAGACAGGAGGATTTCTGGGCATGCTGGCCAGCCAGTGTAGTCACAGCCATGAGCTCCAGGTACAGTGAGAGACACTACTGAAAACAGTATTATTGAGGAAGACACCCCACTGAAACCTCCGGCACATACACACATAAACTTCAAATACAGGTGATTCTGTTACACAGTATAGCAGGATCGGGAGGGACAGGTCCCGTGTGGTGGAAGGAGAGCAGACTGCACGAGCTTTCCAGAGAGCACGTATACTCAAAAAGACCATCCGGAAAACTGCACGATCGCAGCCTTGAGTTCTTGCCAGTTATGTTCTCGAAACCAACATGAGACTCTCACTCTAAAAGATTGATCGAATTGGTTGTCAGTGATTCAAAACAAAACAGCCTTCAATTGAAAATTGAAATTTTGGGAAACTAACATCTACTTGCACTGAACCTGATAATGGCCCAGTACAGAATTTCCCAAGGAGATGTGGCAGGGACCATTAACCAATGTTCTGTTTGGCACAGAAGGAAAATACAATGATGGCATGGGGGGCTGTTCTTCACTGTTGGTCTCTGTAAGTCTAAAGAGAGGAGGGATAGTGTGATGGAGAGAGAATTGTTCATTTATCTATTTTATTTGAAACATGCCATTTCATATGAGGTTTCAACAATATTGATTGGAATAGGACATTGATATTGATGGCTCGCCACTCTAGTCACAGCGCTCAGTGAACTGAGGGGGGCGGGAATCAATATCAAGACCATCTGAGGTTACATCCCAAGACCCTGCCTCTAAAAAGAAACAACAAGTAACAAAACCAAACACTGATTACTTGAAAATAAATGTAACATAAGTAACAATTATAGGTATCAACAAGGAAAAGGAGGCTTTAGTTTCTTGTTTGGGAAACATAATTAAGGAATAAGAAACATGGGTATATGTATTAAAACAAGAAAATGATTGTTTTGACAAACAGTGCAGAACTTCTTAAAGATTTAAAAAAATTTTATTGAGCATACAAGAGAGTCTAATGGGTGCAAACCGTGTTCTTGATTCTAGAGGAGGGGATAAAAGAATCCAAATGCTTCAGCAGAACATTAAACATCCAGGGAAGCTTTTATTTCTTTTCCTAAGAGCCTGGTGAGAGGAAGCTTACCTCTGGACCCCTACTGCTCCATGTGAAATATGATATAAGTGTGCAGTACTTATGGAGCGTATTAAATGGGCTATATTCATGCCAAGAGGAGGTCTGTTCTACAGTTGGCATGGCTAGAAGCAGCCATTTGCGGTTCTTTTTTCCTCTTCACTCGTGACCCCAGTGTTTAGTCCTGTTGCCCAGGAGTTGGACAATTTTTGACAAGAAATCAGATGGGGGTGGGGGTGGAAATAAAAATAGTAAGGCCGTGGAAACAAATGGCTGTCCAGCTTGTGCACATTTGTAGAAAGGCCCTGAGTACTGTGTACTTAGCCAGAGCCGCTCCAAAGAGGCGAAGTTTTATCTTACGGCCTGCATCCAATCAGAATCTCCATAGTTCACACACCATTAATAAGAAGAACCGTTGGCCCCTGAGCCGGTCTGCTGGCCTGAGGGATGGCAGGTGACTCAGATGAGCATCCCTCAGGATCAGAGTCAGTCACAGGTGTGGTCTGCTTTCTGTCCTCCTGGATGCAGCGCCAGTACTCAGTCAACTTGAAGTGATAGAGTGGAAATGACGGCCATCTTATGGCCATCTGTTGCACAATGGCAGAGACTGGGTAAGTGTTGAAAAAGAAAGGGATTTTTTTTTTGTCTTGTCTTTCTGTTTCAGGCTGGAATGGCTTCTCACAGGTAAGAGTCCCAGGAATGTTCAGGGAACCACCTGTAAGAGATAGGGAAACTGTGTGCATCCTCTGACTTTCCCTTCATGGTTTCTACCCAACTTAGGAATTAACTCCAAAGTTTTACGTTTGCTGGGCGAATGCTTTAACACTGAGCTACATCTCCACCCTGCCCTGTTTTCTTATGCAGCTACCAGTGTTCAGTTATGGGGGTCCCACCTGAAGACCTTCCCTGAGTCTAATCCCAAAGGCCGCACATCTAGACAGCATAAAGTTTCCACTCTTACTGTTCCACAATTGTTTAATTTCAGCATATCTTCTGGGGAGACAAAGCATATTCAAATCATTGTAAAAAATCGATAGTCTGCCCTCTGATTTCCCTGTCACCACAATGACACAACAGCAAGCCACAGAATGAACAGTTGTCCTCTCAGAGTGCCCTGCCATCAGTGTCTCTCTCAAGGGGTGGGAAGAGCTTGGCGTAGATGACAGCAGACAAGAGTTCACTACATCAGTGGCAGTGCCCCGCTGGGCAGTACAGCAGCTCCAGAGAATTCTGGTGATAGTGAGAATCAGAAAGTTCACATCCTTCAGACATGTCTTAGGCATGTTTACGATTCCATATGGTGAACTCCTTTAGAGACAGGCCATGACTGTCATATCCTTTTGAAGGGGACGCCACAGTCCCTGCACCCAGTGACACCAGAAATAAGATAGTGAGCTTGTCACGTGTGCTGTTTTTCATGTTCATGCATTGTAGGTCTTCACATTGATCTAAATCAATTGCCAAAAAATGTAGCATGGTTTCCAGCAATGGAGTTTGTTGAAGCTGGGCAGCTGGCGTAGTCAGCATGGCACACGCCATAGCTTATTGCTGTCTTTGGTGAAGCATTATAGAGAAAGGTACAGGTAAACCTCTTGGGTAAAGTTACCAAATGATTGATAGAAGTATCTGGTGTCTCCAGATCCTTGAAATCACGAACCTCCGGTGGTAAGAGTTGTAGTTGGCCCTTGGCTAACCAATGGTGAAGTGAATCTCCAGACACCCAATTTCGGAGCAGTTTCTGAGGCAGTTCTGAGGTTTACAAGGGACCTAATGGCTCAGGGACTCAATGGCTGTTGTTTGAATGATGGTACCCGAGTCGTTAGGGTGTTCCTTTTCATGTAGAGCCTTTCCAAGTGTCCCCGCCCTTCATCTTTCAGTAACTCCCATGGAAAATGGCACACAGTTCTGTCATTCGAGAACAAAGTCCTGTGCTTTTTCAGGCTTGCCATGGGGAGTATCTTCCAAAGTGCAGATGCCGTGACTGAGTCTGTCCCAGCAGGCATGCTGCAACCCTGTGTCCTGTCAACGTTGACCCATTTCTCAGTGCCCACATCACTAGTACCCTAGAGCACACACTGCTAGGTATTTGTGGCTCACTTCCTTCCCAGTCTTTGGATCCAGTTGAATATCACACTCTGAATTAGTTTTTTATAGCCTTATATTGTTTAGTCTAGAACAATTTGGCTGCTTATATTGCTTTATTTTGGGCGTTTTATGACCTTGACATTTATGAAGGGTCAAAACCATTTGTCTTGCAGAATATCCCATGATCTAGGTTTATCTAATTGCTGTTTCATTATTAAATTCTCAAGTTTCTTCTTACAGTTTACTATTATTTAGAACATCTTGATGAACTGAAGAAACCATACCATGACTGAGACAACTTATCACCAGACATTTGTTGCCTCTGGATAGAGACTTATGGGAAAGGAAGCCAGGAATGATAACCCATTATTGATACCCATGTCAATGGGACAGTTGGTTGTATGCATTGGATGGTATGTGATATATAAATACATGAGATTAAGACAAAGAAAAGGAGTGTATTTCACCTCTATGGCAATATGGTGAACTAGTGTAAAGGAGGTGAGATTCATTTCGTCTCATAATTACAGAGTTTTCCATCCATACAACTTGGAAGCATCATTTTGAGTGTGCTGACTTCATGGTACAAGAAGGCAGTAAGGGGTAGGGTGTGAGAAATGATGGAGATAGAAATGGAAAGTCAGGGTTCCAATAGATGGTCCATGGTGGTTTGCATCTGCTACCCTAGAACTGGGGCATGTGGACAGAGACAGAGACAGGCAGATCCTTAAAGCTCTCTGGCCAGGCCGTCTAACCAACAGTGACCTCTGGGCTCACTGAGATATCCTGTCTCAAAATTAAGGTGGTAGGCTTGAGAGATGGCTCAGTGGGTAAAGTACTGGCCACACACCTGACAACCTGAGTTTGATCCCTCAAACACACATGAAGTTGGATGGAGAGAACTGACTCCACAGTGTTGTCCTCTGGGGTCTACATATGCACTGTGGCACATGCCTTCCCACACATCACATACATACATGCACAGATTACATACAATAATAATACAAGTTTAAAAAGTAAGGCATAAGTTGATAAAGGCAGGCACTCAATGTTAATCTCTGGCTACCATATATACATGAAGACATATACATTATAGCACACATAAACACGCACACGCACACACTATAACACACACTATAACACACACACACAGAGTCCCAGTTATCTAATCTCCTGTAACTTGTTCTGCGTTATGAAATTTCCACCCCTCCTACAACGCCACCCTCCAGGGATCTAGTCTTTTGCAAATGGCTTTTAGGGACATTTCAAACCATAACTGGAAGGCAAAAAAAAAAAAAAAGGAAAAAAAGTCAGGAGAAGAAAGAGAAAACTAAGGTTCACAAAGAAACTTATTAGTACTTGTGATAGCAAGTGAGTAATGCCAGCTGAGAACGGGGCTTTCCAGCAAACAAGTTATTGCCCAATTTTCTTTCTGAAGCAATAATAACCAAGAACTGACAATCGCTTAAAGTTATTAAATTAATTAGAATAGTCATAAAAGAGGATTTTGAGATAGAAAAGATAGATGCTCATACTAAAAGAAATGGGATTTTATTAATTACCACTTTGAAGCAAGGCCCAGTAAGGTGCATCTCCTTGCTCTTCCTGAGCCAGAACATCTGTCTTCTTCTCCCCAGATGCTGATGCTCTTGGTTTGGGGTGATGCTCTTGGTTTGGGGATGGACCTTTGGACTCAGGCTTGGGATTCCTCTGATACCTCACAACCTTCCCTTTCCAGTCTGTATATGATTACTAGACCAGGAATTATACTCACAGTCCCCCAGTTCTCCAGCCGCAGATGGCAGGCAGAGGGGCTTTTTGGTAACCATAATCACATGAGGCAAATCCCACAATAAATCTCATGACATTTGTCCAACTGTATGCCTGTCTTCACCTATAGCCATGCCAATATCATCTGTATTACCTATTGATTCTTTCCCAGATTCGTGCTCTCATGTATTTTTGAAAGATAGCTATCCCCAAATAAACATCTGTTCCTTGACTTAGAATATACTTTCTTTAGAACAGACTTTCCGAACATTTGTAGGCTAAAAATGTCCCCACCTTGAGTACTGAATTCCTTCTCAGCCAGGGAGCACTCCATGCAGTCCTGTTGGTCACCCCTCCCCCACTCACCCTGTGTGCCTCGCTGGTGGCTGACCTGCTGCCGCCACCCAAACTCACTAGAGAGTCTCAGATTGCATGGCCCCAGCGTGGGAAGAGATTACAATTCAAAATTTGAAGTACAGTCCCATAAATGTGTATTACTTTCATAACATCATCATGTTGAGAACACTGTAAGTTGAGCCATCATAAGTCTGGGACCATCTGTTATAAAACGACTCTCAAATTTTCCCAAACTCTGGAAGAGTAGCAACACGAAACAGAGAAGTCTGGAGAACAGAAAGAGAGTTAGAGAAGCCCTTTCCGAAGTGATAGAAGAGTGTCAAACTGCTGGGGCAGATTGTTCGGCAAAGCTGATACAAGGATAGTTCCAGAAAGAAAGGCTTCCTGTGGGTTTTTATTTTCCCCACAAAGCTATACTTCATTTGCAAGAAATCCCCAAACAGGAAATATGATGTTGCGAGCTTTGGGCTTCGGGGACAGACTCAGAAGAGACAAATTTCAATGGTCTAAGAAGGGTTTCTGTGACACATTAGCTTCTGAAGACATGTCACCGAGCCAAGGAGAAGCGACATTGCCTGGCTCCCAATGCCACTCAGGTGCCCTCAGCATTGCCACCCATTACTGCAGATCCGTATTTGATCCACACAACTATCACCCTTGGAACCTCACACAGCCCCCGTCGAGGTTGCACAACCCTCCGGTGAACTGGACAGTCAGTTGTAGGAGACGTGGAAAACAGAGGGAACCACCCGTGGTGATCTGGTGTGGACTAGAATCTGTTTTGGCTGTGGTGAGAAAGGCCTTGCTGGATAACTCTGTTAAACAGTGATCTCATCTCTGGCAGCCTCTGAAATGACCTTGGAAAAAGGCTTTTTAGTCTGTGTCAACTTGATCAGGTCCTGTAGATGAAACATGTAAGTTTAGCCAAACCGTGTGTTCAATGTTTGTTTGACAGCATTCAGGCCCCGTTTGCACTGCACTGGGAAATCTCAAAAGGGCTCACTGCCTATACTCTCTCTATTTTTATCACCCACAAAACATATTTGGGGGAAACATTTGACAGTGTAAGTATGGTAGGCTGTTATATGGAAGTTTGGGGTTTGGACAAATTTGTAGATGACTGGAAAGTGATGCTAAGGACCAGGGGCCTGAATGTGTCAACCAGAATTGACTGATCATTTGAAATGTTCTGTTACCTTCTGTCTTGCAGGGAAACAGAGCTCTGGCTTGGGTCACACCCATCTTCTCTTGAGTTTACATATTTCTTTTAGGCACTGCATCTCTAGTTCATGACTAGTTTAAAGTAGCCAGTACCTATTTATGACTGTTGTATAGAAGGATAGCATAGTCCAGGCTAATCTAATCTGAGACTAGCTAGGGGTGAGCAATAGTTCCGGCTCATCTTGCATGGACCCCCATCATTCACAGTCTCTGCTGGCAATTATCCGAGAAAGAAAGCAGCAACATGTGGCTCTTCCCAATGGGGGACTTCACTGTCCATTTGGGTCCCTATGTTTACTTCATTTCAAAGAAACCATGGCAACCATAGTTGTCTCTGTGTCCTCTCCCCTAAATGTTTCTGGTTCCATCTGTTAGCTATTCACTGATAAAAATCTATTTTTCTTTCTCCTCTTTCATTGTAAACAGAAGAAGTGTTATAGAAAAATTAAAACTCAAACGTACTGGGCTTGTGAAATTGTTGAATAGGGGGTCATGGAGATGGCTCAATGGGTAAAGGAACTTGCTGCCAAGTCTGATGACCCGAGTTCAATGCCCAGTACCTAAATAGTGGAAGAAGAGGACTAGTCCTACGAGCTGTCCTTCGACATCCATACTTGTACTCTGTCATATGAATGCATGCAAACATGCATGTAATAAGTATTTAAAACATGTATTATGTAGCATCACCGTATGTTCTCTTAATTAGTTTTTGACAGAGTGTTTGATATAGTCTAGGCTAACCTTGACCTCACTGTGTAGCAGAGGCTAGCTTTGAATCACTAAACCATCTGCTGCAACCTCCTGAGCACTGGGACTTGTGGGTCACCACTTTTGGCTCCTCTTTCTTGGTCCTCACTGACATATGAAAATAGTGCCTTGTTTGCTTTCTCAGCGGGTTCTTGGGCAATGTTCAGAGATATATTGTTACAGAGCAGAGACATTTCCATTTCCACACCACGTATTTTGTCTCCTTTGTCACCAAGGACCCCTCCCTGTGTTTCAAGGAGTAAATGAAAACACAGGATCCTGAAAAGGGATGTGGCAGCATCGGGTCATTCCAGATGGACTTACCAGACAACAGACAAATCTCACACTTACATTGCCCCACAGAAGACGCGCAGAGCCCTTGTTAAAAAGCCAGAGGAAAAGCAGCTGGCAGGACTCTTGTCCTGGATACTGCCTGTGGCCACTATGGTCCGTGCCCTTCTCCGGCACTAGCGCTCTTTAGAGAGATGCAATCACTCTGTCCCACTGGGCTTTCCTAGGTGTGCACACCCAGCTTAGACTCACTCTTTCAAGGCCGTGTCCGTACAGTTCTGGTTTCTGGCTTAGATGACTTTCCTGTACAATCTTTTCTCCAAATGTGGGGAAACTATATTCTCACTTCAGGTCTTTTCTCCTCAGCATGCCCCTCCCCACATATCAAACACCCTTTATCATGATTCCAATGGCCATACCTCACCTTTTCTTGACTTTCCAAGTATATTCTCAGTATGTATCCAAGTTCTGGCTGTAATGTAAGTACAAGTGGTCTGGCTGGCTCATCCTACTGTCTTCATACCTCTGCATTTTGTGTATACTGTTTTTATTTCCTTTGCTGGGAATATTAGCTTAATGATTCTCTACTTATCCTGTAAGACTCAGATCTAACTATGTTCTCAGTGAAGTCTGTCCTAGTAATCTCAGATGTGGTCATTTCCCCCTCCTCTCTTTGCAGGATAACGTGTAGAGGCAGAATCTGAACTCACTTTGTAGCTGAGGCTAGCCTTAAACTTTTTATTCTTGCCTCCATCTCCCTCTGTGTGCCGGGATTAAGGGTGCCTGGCTCCTCCTTCTTTCATTACACATTGTGTGTATGTGTGTTTCTTGTGTAACCACAAGGCTATACTCGAGTACAGAATGGAGGAAGTGGTGTAACCTATTCTGCAAATGGTCTCACAGATAACTGCACAAGTTAACACATTCACACTCACTTGTGTGCACAATTGCATACTGGTGAGCTGGAGTAACACATATACTGGCTTTTGGGCAGAGTTCTACATTCCAGTTCTCTAGGCTTCAGCGAAGAGTTAGAAGTGGGACAGTGTGTTCACTGTCCCTCGTGTTTTGGATTTTGTAGCATCTACAATACCATATGAATAATCCATAGAGTTCTTGCTGAATTATCCCTTGCCTTTCCTTTTATTGCCCAATATGTTAGCTTAGTATGCTCTTAGCAGCTGAAACCTATAGAAGGATTCATATTCTTTTTAGAATCTGTTTACCTGTTTTTCTTCTATTGACCGAGTTCCTTGAAGATCAGGCGATATCTTTTCTCCTATGCACAGTGCCTGCCTGGCAGCATCAATGAATGAATTTATGTACTCGAATCCTACCTGTATTTCTATTATTAAAGTTAATAATATATTAAGTACAAAGTTCTGACTTAATTAAAAACCTGTGTATGAACGTGAGAAAATGTGCTTTCCTGTCTACAGACGTGTTTTATTTCCAATTACTTTCCCTCTTAAAATTAGGAGCAAGCCTGGGCAATACTTTCAGGTGTCGATGTTTTTAAACCATCGCGTTACATTTTAAGGCAGAAATTCAATCCAAGCCCGGATAATTCATTTGATTGTTTTCCAGCCATAGACAATAACATTCGTGTTCATAGAGCATGTAGATTTTAACAGGGAAGAAAATTAACAATCGTAGAAGATGCAAAAGAGCACGCACCGTTTCTCTCACCAGCACTTTGAGAGGAGGAAACAGAGTCTGCAGCACGTGAACGGCATAAACCGGGGCGGGGCCGTGCAGTTTTCCTCTGGCGTTGGAAGAACGCAGAGAGTTCTCTTGTTCTTGTGCACCTGTGACAGACCCAGGAGCGGGAACGCCGGAGATCCTTTGGGTCTTGATAAAATGATTTGAAGAATAGGTTGTGTTGCTAAGTACTCCAGCACCCGGTAAAGTACTCAAGAAGCCCCCTGGAGATCTAGACACCGGCAGTGCATTATAGTCACAAACACCAACGCTTGTGCAGTATCGTTTCAGGTTGGGTGGCAGGAGTATCACGCTTCTTTCCGAGGCAAAAATGCTTGGGGGAGGGGTGTCATTCTTTAGCCATTGTTGCTTTGCCCATGTTCTAGAAAATAAACTCCTATCCATGCTCACGCTAGCAACCGGAAATGAACGCAGTGAACCACCAAACCAAACCAATGCCATCAAAGTATAGAAGGGGGCATGCTGGGAAAAGAAAGGATTTCGTGATAGAGGTGAGAGGGCAGTGGGGATGAAAATGCCCACGATTTGTTGTATACATGTATGAAATTGCCAAAGAATAATTTAAAAAATCACGTATACCATGGAATAGTCCCCCCCCCCCGTAAACTGCCAAACACAAAATTATTTCCTATGCAAGAAAATGGATGCAGTGGAGATTTTTATATTAAGCAAATTAAGTCACATTCAGGAAGGCAACAGTTTCTTTCAGCTGTAGAGCCTAGATTTTGTAGGAGAGAAAAAAAACCATGTATGTATATATAAAATATATGTATACATGAAAATAGAAGCAAAGGTGTCCATGGAAATGAAGGGGACTAGTGGGAGGGGAGGAGGGGATGTGGAGAGGGACATGCTTAAAGTACATCATATACATGTGTGAACATGCCCTTGCAAAATCCAAAACCTCATACAACGAAAGTACAGCAATGTTCAAAACGATGAACAGTAAGAAAAAAACTAAAGGAAATTTAGCTTATAATTAACTATGCGTTTTAAGCGTTTCTCACAGAATTGTCTTTTCTCCTGAACTAAGCATTGCACAACTTTTTAAAAGTTGAATAGACCCAAGATTCTGTTATTTCCTGTTGGTCAACTTTGTTCTTTCCTCACTGCCCCCATCCCCTGCTATCATGGTATACTACCTCTTCTCTGCCCCCCTCTACCACCATGGTAGTACCTCTTCCCTGTCCCCTCCACCACCATCATGGTAGTACCTCTTCCCTGCCCCCTCTACCACCATGGTAGTACCTCTTCTCTGCCCCCCTCCACCATCATGGTAGTACCTCTTCTCTGCCCCCCTCCACCATCATGGTAGTACCTCTTCCCTGCACTTACTAATTCTATCCCTTAAGGACAGAGTATAACAATACATTAAAATGTATCACACATGGACCTGAAGTGTCAGAAGAAAATTAACATCACCTTCATCGTGGACCCAGCTTTCCAATGGCATGAATTCAGTAAGTTGTCTCACCCTCAAACTCCTTTGAACCTGAGGATCTTAATCACTCTGTGGCAATACTGCTTTTTCTTTGGGGTAATTTAATTAAAAAAAAGATGAAATTGCTCCATATACATTTTAATTACATCTTTACATGAAATAGGTTGATGTAACATAGTCTTCCCTCTGAAATCAAGTGCAGATTTGATTTTAATGCAGACCATATTAGTGCCTAAGAAATTAGTGCAACAGCAGAATGTTCACGAAAAAGATGCCACATTGGCTTTATTGTGACTCTCAATTGCATTAGGCAATTTCACATTCAATCCTTATTTGGGTGTCTTATTATTCTGCTCTGTTTATTCCCGAGACCCACATAAGGTGTCACCATTGTAAAAATGCCATAAAATCATGCCATGATGAAATTATCTTTACGTACAATTAGCTTGTCTGTGTTAGAGGTAAATTGTACTGTTAAAATGTATATTGAGCAAGGGGTTTACTAGGCTGCCTCTTGGGTAATTTGGCAGTTGCTGTCTTGGGTTGGTCTTTCAGATGTGTGTTAGGAGTCTCTGAAACACCTTAGGTTTAGCTGGGGCTGATACTCTGTGGTTCTGGCATGAGCTAATTTGTGTTTTCCGCATCAGAGCCTTCACGTGTGGTTTTGTTTTGCTTCAGCAAATGAAGGAAAAAACCCAGGCAACAATCCCTCACTCCATTAGAAGGATGCTCTTCTGCCTTTATCCAATTAGCCATTTTAATTGCAAGCTTTCAGTGCTGCCTGAGATAAGGTGGGGGATTGGCAGCAATTTAGGGCAAGGGAGGCTTCTGGAGGACACAATGAGTTGTTAGCATTAGTTTCACTCCAGAGATCAAGCGTCAGGCCAGCTCAGAAGCCAGGTCCTTAAAGCTACAAATATTCACTAACTGTAGATACACGGTTACTAAGGGACCTTACTGCAAGATGCCAGGACCAAAGGAGCCAGTGATGAATTCAAATCCCTGAGCACAGCTTATTCTCAGCCATGAAGGATTCAAGAAGCTGGCATCTTGCCCACTTTGAATAGCTTAAGCACATCAAGAAGACACGGACAGTTTAACACAATTCCATTCATTCATTCTTAGTGATCTCTTTCATCTTAGCAGACCAAGGGAACTAACAGAAAAAAAATAAAATCTCTTAATTCTCGAAGCCTAAAGAGCTTATAAATTCCCAGCCCTTCGTTATGCAGTCTGTGTACGTGGAAAGATGATTAAGACATGTGAGCTTGGAGGGCTGGGTGTCTCATTTTGCCTCTTTACCACTTCGCAAATGACGCAGCACAGACACTTCCTACCCTGAGGACTCTTTAGTCTGACTGATGATGATGGCGAGAAAGTCTCTCTTTGAAATTTTGGGGTTGCGTATTACCTAGAATGATCTCCCATTTTTTTCTACACAGATCAATAGAAATGGGTTAATTTAAGATGCCAGCTAGAAATACGCCGGAGCCATCAGCTAAACAGTGTTATACTTAATATAGTTTCTGTGTGATTATTCAGGTCTGGCTGACTGTGAGATGAATGCACAGTCTTCGATTACACCATCCTGAGTGAACTAACCAGACTCAGAAAGACAAATATCGTATGTACTCACTCATAAGTGGATGCCAGACATAAAGCAAAGGATAACCAGTCTACAGTCCACAACCCCAGAGAAGTTAGAACCCTCTTCCAGAAACAGATGGAAGCAAGGTACAGCGATCCTCAACTAACCACTGGGCTGAGCTCCAGGTGAAGAGAGGGACAAGTGATAATATGAACAAAGGGGTCAAGACCATGATGGGGAAGCCCACAGAATCAGCTGACCTGAGCTAGTGGAAGATCACTGACTCTGGACTGACAGCTGGGGAACCTGCATAGGACTGAACTAGGTCCCCTTAGTACAGGTGACAATGGTCTGGCTTGGGCGTATATGGGGCCACCGACAGTGGGACCAGGATCTAACTCTAATGCATGAACTGACTTAGTGGAGTCCATTCTCTGAGTAGAGATACCTTGCTCAGCCTAGGCATGGGGTGGGAGGAGGACCTTGGTCCTGCCTCAGTGAGGGGACAGGATGGTCATAGTTGACCTCTCAGGGGAGACCTTAATCTCTCTGAGCAGTGGATGGGTGGCAGGGTTGGGGGGGGGTTAGAGGAGTGGGAGGAAGGGAGAAGAGAAAGGAGGGGGAACTGGGATTGGTATACAAAAATTAATCAATTAATTAATAATAGAAAGAAAGAAAGAAAGAAAGAAAGAAAGAAAGAAAGAAAGAAAGAAAGAAAGGAAGGTTTTTTTCTTTATTCAGGGTCTCTCTGTGTAGTCCTGCTGTTCTGGAATTCCCTATGTAGACTAGTATGTCCTCAAACTCACAAAGATTCTCCTGCTTCTTCCTTTCCAGTGCTGAGATCGAAGGTCTGCGGCACCATGCTGGGATAAAATGTTCCTGAGAGTCTTTTGGTGGTGGCAGTAGTGCTATTAGAGTCAAACAGGTGACAATTGAGTGCGAAGTGTGTCTCATGCCCTTAATGAGGTATTGATTTTAGCTCCTGATAACTAAAATCAAACCAGTTTTTTAAATTAAAAGTGCTTAATTGCTGATGGAATTTAATGGAGAGCTCAACAAACAAGAGTTTAATGAAGGCTTGTTTTTTTTTTTATGTTTTGCAGACTTCAAGGTCATGAGCTGAGCTCTGAGCCTTAGCATGGGATTCCTGATGGGGAGATACTGAGGAAGGTAATTAAGTGTCAGTTCTAGAGTTGGGAGTACAGCTCAGTGCTAGACTAGTTTGCCTGCTATGCCTGAACCTTAGAGTTCAACACCTGGCCACAAGTCAAACAAGTCGGGTGGTGGTGGTGCAGCCTTTAATCCCAGAACTCGGGAGGCAGAGGCAGGTCAATCTTTGAGTTTGAGGCCAGCCTGGTTTACAGAGAGAGCGAGCTGCTTGGATATTTTGCTTTTAATTTAAATGCTGGGATTAAAGGCATGCACCATCACTGCCCGGCCCTGCCCATTTTTTTTTTTTTATGTAGGCCCTTAGTGATAGGAACTTGCCTCTTAGAACTGATTTACCAATTTCATTATACCCCCACCCATAAGTTTGAATATGATGTGTATTTATTTTTATTCAATTCTAGGAAGTCTTTGGTTTCTTTTTTAATTTCTGTCTTGACCCGTTTTTCATTCATTAGTGAGTCTTTCAGTTTCCACAAGTCTATAAACTTTCTCTTGTTGATATCCAGCTTTAATCCATGGTGGCCACATAGGATGTAGGGTGTTATTTCAATTTTCTTCTATCTGTTGAGACTTGAGACTTGCTTTGTTCAAGTGTGTGGTCAGTTTTGGAGAAAGATCCATGAGATGCAGAGAAGAAGGTGTTTGTGTTTTGGTGAGCTGTTCTGAAATATCTGTTAGGGCCACTTGGTTTATGATGTCAGTCAACTCCAGCATTTCTCTAAATGACCTGTGTATTGCCGAGAACAGGGTACTATCAGTGTGTGAGGGTTAACATGTGATCTCAGATGTGGTAGTGTTTCTTTTATGAGCATAGGTGCCCTTGTGTTAGGTTCATAGATGTTAGGAATTGCATGATCTTGGTGGATTTTTCCTTTGATGAAAATGGAGTGTCCTACCCTATCTCTTCTGATTAGTTTTGGTTTGAATTCTATGTTGTCAGACATTAAAATGACTACACAAGCTTTCTTCTTAGGTCCATTCACTTGGAATATCTTTTCCCGCCCTGTTACCCTGATATTATGACTGTCCTCAATAGGTGTGTTTCTTGGATGCTGCGTTTGCAACCATTCAGCTGTTACTCTGTGTCTTTTTATTGGGGGAATTGAGACCATTGATGTTGAGAGATATCAATGAACATTGTTGATTTCTGTTATTTTCCTGTTATGGGGTGTATGTGTCCCCTCTTTTGATTTACTAGTCTGAGATTATTTATTCCTGGTATTATTATGGGTATGGTCAACCTCTTTAGGTTAGTTTCACTTCTAGTACCTTTGTAGGGCTGGGTTGTAAATACATATTGCAATTTACAATAAAAGTACTTCCGGAGGCATTGCCATCCCTTACTTCAAACTCTATTACAGAGCTATAGTAATGAAAACAGTTTGGTATCGGCATAAAAACAGAGACGTTGGCCAATGGAATTGAATCGAAGACCCGGATATTAACCCACAAACCTATGAACACCTGATTTTTGACAAAGGAGCTAAAATTATACAATGGAAGAAAGAAAGCATCTTTAACAAATGGTGCTGGCATAACTAGATGTCAACCTGTAGAAGAATGAAAATAGATCCATATCTATTACCATGCACAAAACTCAAGTCCAAATGGATTAAAGACCTCAATATAAATAAAGAGTGGGTTTTAAGCAAAATAAGATTCTACTGGTTGGTAGTTAAATTCTCAGGAGTGTTTATTTTATCTAATGCTCTGTCAATGTTTAAGCAGTATTGTCAACTTCAGATGTGACTACTTCTGTCTGTCCTGTCTGTCCTATTATCATTTTCCTTGCATATAGCTCTACCATTTGGTGCTTACTCGGAATTACTATGTTTTATTGGCAAAATGCCCCTTTGGTCATTATATAGTGACCCTCTATAGGGTTGGCTTTGAAGTATACCTTATTTCAAGTCAATGTAGGAGTCAGAGATTGCTCTTTGATCAATGTTTGCATGATACCTCTTTTTATGTTATTTTACAGTCAATATGTGTTTATTATTGCCTTTATATATTTCTTTGTAAGTATTTCAAATGACATAACTTGTAGTTTCGAGTAGACTTTTGGCCTTTAATATAATTTTATATGTACAATTTGGTAATCACATATAGAGCCAGGGAGATGGCTCAGTGAGTAAAGCGCTTGTCTTACAAATGTGTGGGTCTGAGATGAGTCTTTAGAACTCACATGAAAAATAAAAGCCCACGTGGTAATGTATGCTCATGATCCCAGAAGTGAGGAGGTGGCAAAGACAGAACTTGAGCTTGCTGTTGCGCCAGCATGGCCTATTTGGCAAGTTCCAAGTCAGGGAGAGTCCCTGCATCAAAAACCAACCAACCAACAAAACCGAAGCCTCCAAAGCAAGAGGAATAGACAATGCCATGATTGTCGACTTGCCAAGTTGATTCAGCAAAGGAATGGAATCGGAGCCAGGCAGTGGTCATTTCTTTTGTGTTTACCTTTTTAATTTTTGTTCTCGTAAACATAGGGTAACAAATGCATTGACTATTTTAAGTGCCCAGTTCACTAGCATTAAAAACATCCATACTACTATGCAACCCACCACCATCTGCCTCTAGAAAAATTTCATCTTCCCAAAGTAAAACTCTGAATGAAATCTGTTTCCTCCTCCCCCGAGCCCTTGGCAACCAAACTTCTGTTTGCTGCGTTGAAGTGCAATGGCTCTGGGTACCTCATAGAAATAGAAGGCACAATATTTTCCTTTGTGTTTGGCTCATTCTCTAAGCATTGTGTTTACAAGTTCCATCCATATAGTGGCATGGGTCAGAACTTCCATTCGTTTACAGTTGAATGCATACCACCACGTGTATATATTACATTTTCTTGGCTGCTTGGGTTGCCGGTGCCTTTTGACTAATGTCACTGCTACTACTGCAACTCGGTGGAAAAGGATCTGCTTTATTCCCTGCTTCATTTCCTTTACGCACATACATAAATCACACACCCACAACTGGAATTATTGGATCCATTTTTAATTTTCTGATGGACCATGGTACTGTTTTCACAATGGGGATACTAATTTACATTTCCATCTGTAAAGAAGAAAGTCTCCAGTTTCTTTCCATTTTAACAAATGCTTGTTCTCTCTCTCTCTCTCTCTCTCTCTCTCTCTCTCTCTCTCTCTTTCACTCACACACACACACACATACACACATACACTCATCTTAATAGAAACCATGCTAATGGGTATGAAGTGGCATCTCATAGTTTGACTGGCAGTGCCCTAACAGTCATGTTAAGCATCCTTTCATGCTTTTTTTTTGTGGTGAAACAGTTTACATGTGATTTTTTTATGCTACACACGTGGGTTGGATTTGTTGTTTTGTTTACTATCTCAAGAAGAAATGGGAAAATGTCACCATGGATTTAAAATTTGTGTCATGGCTGAAGCTGCCATGTTGTAAGTAGCCTCCAAATTGAAGACTGTCTTCCATTATTCAAAACTGTTACCAAGTCCTGTGAAGATGTCAGGCTTGCACTAACAAATGAGTGAAGTTATAGCATGTGTGTGTGTGTGTGTGTGTGTGTGTGTATGCATGTGTGTTGCTTTCCTATTGCTTCTTAAATGCGAATGAAAACACCAGTCAACCCTAGTGTCAGGGTTGCATTGCTGACAACAGCGACTTGGGTGGTCTCTTTGTTAAATTATGCACTAACCAGGCACTTGGTTTTTATCTCTTCATCAAATAATGATTGGACTGGAATGATAGGTTAGAAACTATTACCCAAATTTGGTAAAAATAAGCTAAGGCATTCTGTGAGAATCCAATCCTTGGATTCATTGCAATTTGTCAACACGTGGCTCATTTTTATTAGTTATTATCATATAATATTAGTTGTCGTCATCATATTTGCCTGGTTATGTTTAAGAATCTCCTGTACTATTTTAAAAGGTAGGTTCTTATCCATGTCCAGGTCTGGGGCAGAGCCCACAAGGTCCTATTTCTAACATGCTGTATGGTGATTCACATGCTGTGACCCATTATATTAACAAATTTACACGTAACTCCCCTTGCCCCCACCCAGAAGATCCACTTCAGGTAAAGTTTAAAGTGTGGAAAAGCATCCTGGCTTAATGTAGTTTTGCTCCAGAGCTTACCTAGAGCATAGATTTTAACTGTAACTCATCGGTTGACCAGCAGGTGTCACTGTGGTGTAGGGTCACAGTCAGAGGGGCTCCAGGCTTCTGGAGGAAGGACTAGCATTGAATTGTTTCAAAGTGAGTTAAACATCTACATTCACTTGGTGGAAAATGTGTCACACCCATGTACTATGAAAACAGACAAGGAAGCAACAGAGGCAAAATGAATTGGTTTTGTTTGGTGATGCTGGGGTTTGAACATAGGGTTTTACACGTACTGTGTAAGGGCTCTACCACCGAGTTTTATATTTTTGGTTGTGAGCCTCCATCTCTCCAGTTCTACCTCTGAGCTTTAACTCAATCCACTCTTGGTGTTTTTATTTTGAGACACCTTCTCACTAAGTTGCCCAAGATGACTTTGAACTTGTGATTCTCTGACTTCTACCTTTCTAGTATTATAGGAACAGTTCCATACCTTTGGGCCAGATGTGTATTTTAAACTCATCTTAATTGCCTGCCTGGCTCTAGACTGAACATGATCTTGTTATTCGAACTGTGATTTACTGAACAGCATGCTGGGGATCACCGTAGATCATGTCAGAAATAGAGCCATGTGGACTCTGCCCCAGACCTGGGCATAGGGATGAACTTGCCTTGTAAAATGGGACAGTAGATTCTTAAATATAGCCAGGCAAGCATGAGGAGAACTAATATTGACAATTACAGTCAAACTGATAATAAGATGTTCTCAAAAGCAACAAAAAGGAAGTTAGTTGAAGAATGGATGCTTCCAAGGCAGGTGTTAGCATGCTCTGCTGCGTGTTATATTACTAAACCTCCCCTTCCTCTTCCCTTCTATACCTCCTTTTCTCTGTCCCCTTCTTCCTTCCTTCCCTCCTTCCTTCTCGCGCCCTCCCTTCCTTCCTAGAATATCTTTCTAGATTCTTTTTCCACACAGCCTTGCCATGGGTGACTTGGGCAATCTCTTCTGGCACTTGCACCCACCACACTGCTACCCGACCACTCAGCCTTATTGAAACTTCAGGCCGATGGTGTCACTCCACCGCTGAGCCCGGCTTCTCTGTGTCCTGTGGATATGGACCCACGGCTCTGCTGAGACTCACGAGGGCTCCGCGGTGCCAGCTGTCCTGCTTCCCAGCCTCACGTCTCTGCACTCTGCTCCTATGTTCAATGATGGCTGTCACTGACATTTTTATCAAACTCTCTCTCAATGCTTGACTTTGTCTATTCTGTTTCCTGTCCTGGGAATGATCTATCATCCTCATGTCATCTACTGATGCAGGGATACTGCTTTGTTTTTTTTTTTTTTTTTTTTTTTTTTTTTTTTTTTTTTTTTTTTTTTTTTTTTTTTTTTTTTTTTTTTTTTTTTTTTTTTTTTTTTGCAGGTGCCCAGGAAGCCCTTTCTAAAGCCCACAAACACAAACTTCATCCTATGTATTTCGTTCTTCCTTCATTTTTTGAGGTTTTGGTTTACAGTTCTCCTGTTGGCAATTATTTACTTTTAAGCCTTACCTGCTTAGTACACTGTAGAGGGAGGCAGCGGGTGTGTCTGTTCATCTACGCTGCTGTCACAACTGTCAACTTCCTGGGTGGTCTGATGCCTACTTCCGGCAACCCTGGGGCTCCCTGCTCCCAGCTCTTCTGACCACTCCTGTCCTCACTCCTTTCCTTCACGTTGTTTGTCTTGTTGTCTCTCAATGCTTTATGTAAAGTCCATCCTGCATGGGGCCTGGCTGATTCTTCTCTGAGGGCCCTTTCCTTCCATTCTGGGCCGACTCCCTATCATGTATTAGAGGCAGATCTCGATCTCATGGGAAGTTCAGCGGTTTGCCTTGGTGTAAATCTATTTTCCCTACTTTTCAGTGGACCATTTTCTTGCCTGCTTGAGTTGAGAACAGCTGAGTTGTTATCAACATAGTACAAAGATATGATTCTTTGTACTTCCATCCCTAACATGTAGGTTTCTGAGTTGACTTCTCCATGATGCCATACTATGAGATGACTCACACAAGAGATGGCTGTTGTGTCATGAAGCACTGTGCCTCTTCAGGAGTAAGTGAGTTCCCTTCAGGCCATGGGAAATAATGGACTGGGGCAAAGGGTGCTTGGATGAAGTAAGAGGGATTTAACGGCAGTAAGAGTTGTTTGTAATTTGTTGGCTTATCAGTCCAACAGCTCAGACCCCTTCCTTTCCCAATGCTCATGCATCAATATAATTGATGCATGGGAGAAGCTAAAATGAAGTCAACAAGCCAACTTTTTTTTTCTTCTGCAAAACAAATTTGTTCCTTTGATAATAAATGTGTAACTTCCCTTCCCTCTTCCTTTCTGGGGAATCTCCTGACCCTGTTTCCCATTTCCAGGCATGGGCATGCTGGGATTGTAGACAGGAGCTACTGTATCTGGCTTAACAAGGGGCCACGAAAAGCACTGTACGCATGGAGCTATCTCACCAGCCCAGCATTCATTGCTAACACTCTGGAGCATTTGGAATGCAGCAAACATTTAGAGAACTGTGATTCACTCTCCCTGTTTCCACCTTGCCTTCCCCAAAGCATCTTCCTTCTCTAGATGCTCCCTCTTTCTCTCCTCTCCCTCCCCTAGTATCTTCAGGCAGAGGTGAAGGAGAAGGTAAAAAGAACTATTATTCTTTTGTTTCCCCCTTCCAGCTATGCATTTGCTTAAGTGAATCTTTGGATGGAAAGCAACTAAAACCAGTCTGTAGAGGAAAGGTCCATTTATGAAAATACCCACGGTCTATTCTTGTACTGATGGCCACCTAGAAACATATTAAATCTTGCCAGAACGCTTCATTATGAGTTCACATAATTCTTGGCTGTCCATATTTGCTTCAGAGTGAAATGCAAGTCCAGGGACTGGGGAGTGGTGTTGTTTGGAACACTGGGGACGCCAAGTCACATGGTGTGATGAATGGGACAATAGGCTACTTTCCCTTTGCGGTGTGAGGTCATTTGTCTCAGGAGTGCTAGTTGTGAGTCCAGTCTTGTAATAAGGCGAGGAGAAGCGTGGCCAGGAGGGAGACTCTTAGTTTTCCAGCCCCAAATAAAGGTATCAGCGTTTCTTATAATAGACCTTGTGCAAACCAGCTTTCAGCCTCAGAAAATTTGGTCGCTACTTTGGTTTTTCACACTGTGATGGAAAATAATCAGTTCCGTGCGGATTCTAAACAAGCTGCACCATGTCAAGTTTTGTTTGTTTTTGAGACAGGGCTTCTCTGTAGAGACTTGGCTTTCCTGAACTAGTTCTCTAGACCAGGTTGACCTCAAACTCCCAGAGATCCACCTACCTCTGCCTCTGTTGGGATTAAAGGCATGGACCACCTTAGCCTGGCCATTTTTGTTTCTAATAAAACACTTCTATCAGGGGTGCACAGAAGCTTTTCTGCCCGTTTCATTCTTCTTTCTAAAATCTCCCCCACATTACTCCTCGGGGAAGGAAGGAAATAAATTGGTTGGAATATACAGTCACCTCCTCACACTGCATCCTGCCTGGGTCAGAAATTCTGCCTCTACCTCTGTGTGCTGTCTTTTTGGGAAACCAGAAGACAGCATTATATGATTCCCAGGTTTGAAATTCACATCTTAGCAGTCAATGGAGCATGGACTTTGGCATTATGTCCAAATGATTCACTAACCATTCCGTAAGATACACAAAAGACACGTGGAATACCAGCATAGGTAATTTGTGAATGACTGGATTTTAAAATATGAATTAAAAAGTACATGGGGGCCTTTTCTCTGATCAGTAGCAGCGATTCCTCAGGAGGCAGTCTTCCCTTGCCCTCAAGTCCCCACACATGTGCTTTGTCATTCACTGGGATCTGGTGTGGCCACCACAGTCTGCCCACTCTATGTTCTATGTCTACCATGGTCATTGGTGTGTACAAAACTCATCAGGGAGTGAAGAATTGTGGCTTCTATTTTTCTACCAAGGAGAACTTTGGGCCATGGACAGATTTTTAGATCAGGCACTCTTCAATACCTGAAGGTGACAATACACATAGGTATCCTCGTGATAAAGGATGATATTGACTCAGGCACTGTTTCCTCCCTAGGACTACTCCATCCTATGGAGAGCGGTATGAAGGCCGCTCTCCATCACGTATGTCTGGAGCCACCTTCACATGGAGAACTCCTTCTGCACCTGCAGACTTTGGCTTCTCGCCTCTCGTGCTTCTGTCTTCCACGTAGAATTCAGAAAAAAAATGAACTCTAGGAAAAGCAGGAGAAAAGCAGATTCCATCCATCCGGTGCTCTAAATAGATGGAGTTAAATGAGGACAGACCGTGGGGGCCCAGGGGAAATATTTTATTAACCCCAAATCCCTTTAAGGTCATCAGTTATCATCACAAAAGCAACCCCTCCTCTAACAGTCCTCCCTGGGAATCCATTTCACCAAGAAACATGGGAACTGCCTAGAATGAGTTTATCAGCCTTGGATCCACTGGAGAGATATGAGCTGAAACCATCAGCTTTCCTGGAAAGGAATAAAAGGCTAAATGAGAAGTTATTTATACTGCTGGCTGTCACCTGCAGCAGGCTGTTAAGATTAGCCTATCGAGTGGCCTCCGCTTATTAATAGAAGGAGTGAAGGCAGAGAAATGGAGCTAATGTTGCAACGAGACATGACATAGCCTCTCATTTCCAGGGTTGGCCTGAAGTGAATTAAAGCCAAATTATACCAACAAATCTGTCAGGCTGCCCTGCAAACAGGAAGTCTGGGCTGAGCCAACATTAGTCACAGTGCACACTGGCAAACTCTACCAGATCAGGGAATGAGAAATGTGCTTCATCTGCAAAAATTAACTTTTTGGAATTTGTAGAGTGTTTTCCATTACCCACTCTTGACTCTCCAAAGGCCAGTCATCAAATGTGCTTGGCTTGCTTCTGCTTCGGCGGCACCATTAAGCGTATGAATTTGTATGAGAAATGGAATCCCAGATAGCTGTGTGCCCTTGGATAAATGACCTCATCTTTCTGGGCCCGAATGCCTTCTGAAAAATGAGGAGCTTGGCATCTCATGATGCTGGGGTTTTTCTTTAGCTTTGTTGGGGATTAGGAAAGAGTATAGCAGACATTGATTGCATGCCCATGAGATGCTCCAGACTGTGCTGAGAGAGGGAGAGAGAAAAGGAGGAGGATGTATTCCTTTAAAGGGTTTCCAGAATATGTAGGGAATGAATATATATGTACATATACATACATACACATATACACATATATCTACACACACATAATATATTCTATACATTCTATATATTTAGTTCTATATATTCAGTCTATATATGTATAAAATGGAACCGTGACAAGGTACACAGATGTCTATATCTCTACATGTTTAAAAGAGTTGCAAAACAGTCTTTCCCCAGTGCCATGACTGTATACAAGACACAAAGCTGAAGAGGACAGGCCCTAAGCACACCATATCCCACAAGTTCTTCAGTATACAAGGCCCACTGCCCTTCTCCAGGAACTCCTAGAGAAGGAGGAGAAGTCTATGTGGTATGAATGTTACCACCCCTCAGTCTCTTCTTTCAGCAGGTGGGCTGAGGAAGGAAGGAGTGTTTCGGCTGAGTGAGCCGTGAGCGTTATGCTCTAAGGGAGGAGTTGATGGTTCGTATCCCCAAGGCCAAGCCAGAGAGGATCAGAGAGAGCTTCACCCAAAGCCTAGAGTCTGCTTCCGGAACTGGAGAGTGGTGTCCTAGGCTTTGACTGGGTGGACGCTAAGCTATCAACCCTCTAGAATCCCAAAGATGTTCTAGGTAGCGAACGCTTCGAGGGTGTTAGAGGGGCATCCTGGACTTTGGGAGCGGTGCCGCATCCTCCTTCAAGGCCCATGCTCTTTCATGTTCTCTGAGGTCTGGAGGCATGCTTGAACCCCAACAATTCAGGTCTAGAGATTTTTTTTGAAGAGGAAAGGACCACGACTCAGGCATGCTGGAAGTTTTGAAATTGAGTGTAGTACAAAGTGGGCAACTGAGGCAGCAGCTTTGACTTCACCCTAGTTACCAAGAAGTCGCATGCAGAAGGGGTAAGGGAGGTCCCCATCTCTATCAGAAGTTCCACATGAACATCTCCAGGCTGCCAGAGAGGCAGCCATTGCAGGTCTACCTTGTGCGACCCTGTGCATGACAGCATATCGCTTAACCCAGAAGTGTAGTTGTGGAGTGAACAGATGGTGGGGGCCTTCTGGGAGAGGCACTCAGTTGCGGATGGTATTGGGTTGAAGCTGATCTTCTCTGAAAATACACCATCCACACTCTTCATTGGAAGCCACCTGCCTTGTAACCACAGTGAGTCCAGGACTAGCCTGCTATGGTTGTCATTGGTGTATCCCTTAAAGGTTCAAGCTCTATAACCCTGACCTTGGTTGAGAGGCACTGAAGCTTGGCTGGAGCCTGGAGGGAAATGATCAGATCATGGGAAAGGTATATATATTTTTTGAACTAGTGAAGGTTTCCCAAGACTCTGTTCAGTTAGTAGGAGAGCAGGTTGTAGTAAAAAAAAAAAGATCAAGACTGAGCCCTTCCTGCTCTCCCTGGCTGTTTGACTCAGCAGAATCTACTGAGCACACGATCTCTTTCTCATATAAGCGATTGCCACAATGCCATCAGCCATGTTGTGCTGCAGTTGAAGGGGTCCTCCTCACCTAAGGCGAAATCGATGAGGTCATCTGGTCTCAGATTAAACTTTCAAGACTCTGGATGAAATAAACTTTCTTATAAAGTACCCAGCCTCAGGGACTGTGCCTTAGCAATTCAAAGCCGTGCAAAGTGATTCTGCTTCCAGCACTGTTTTTCTTCCTCCTTATGCTGAAGAACGTTCGGTTAGAAAAAGAAGAAACAGCTAGCTTATACCCGGATCTCAAAACTGTACGGTATCCAATAGCTACTAAAAATTGATCACATCAGCTATGATGTTGCTAAGAGGCCTCTGCTTGGCTGGAAAGAGAGAATTGATTTAGCAAGTCATCTCTCTCCTTTGTCCTCCCCCTCTTGCCCCCCGCCCTCACCTGTTTCCCTTTTCTTGAATTAGGAACAGGGACTGAACAAACCCTCCCATTTCACACAGCTGGGACCAGCTCACTGCCCGAGGCATCTGACTTGCACGTGCTCCACGCTGCCCAACGGAGCAGCAGGTCTCCTTTTAGCCCAGGTGCTGTGGGGGAGTGAAGGCCAATCAGCGCACAGCCATGTTGAAAGCAGACTTCATTACCCTCTGAGCCTGTCACTTGATATCAACCAAGCAGAAAAAGCTTACCGCACCCTGCTTATGTGTAATGCGGTTGGCTGTCATTACCACGGAGAATGCCTGAGAACCTTGCTCGAAAGGGGAGCCGCTTGCCAATAGCGTTTTGCATGGGAATATTATAATGGGGTTTGCAGTTGCGAAGCACACACTCCAAGTCATCAAGAAACATTTCAAATATAAATATTTTCTTGGACCAGCTGCTAAGTCAGGATTCAGACATGTGTCCTAGTACAAACAACAGTTGAAGTCACCTGCAACTAACTCTCTCTCTCTCTCTCTCTCTCTCTCTCTCTCTCTCTCTCTCTTTCCCTGAAAGAGCCACAAACATTAGACAGGAAATACAATACTCGAAAGCATTTTAAAATAGACCTCACTCGTAAAATTGGCAGCCTCATCACGAACACAAGCTTGTGAAACAAATGATTAATTGCTATTTAAAAAAAGAAAAAAAAGAGAAGTCCCACATATTAGGAAAGCCCCACCTTGGAAACAAAATCTAATTTTCAGTGCTCTCCAAAGGAAAATGGAAGCAATTGAATGCACCCCACCCCCTCACCAAGCATATCTGAGAGACAGTCGGTCTCGTAAATTTCACATCAACTTAGTTTGGCCTCTAAACCAAATCTACCTTAATGCTATTTGTACATATAGATTGCTGTCTTTTTCATTACCATTATCAAATGATGCATTTATGGCTCCACTCGGAGCTTCTTGCCCCATTAAGTGGATTAGATTGCCTGTTGCCTTTGTCCTTCTAGCTTCTGCTTTACCCTTAAAGATTCTACCAATCCATGATGCTCCTCATATAATCTATATGCATCACTATGTATGGTATGCACACGTACATGCCTGCTTTGCCAGTTAGCCTGACCATCCTAGCCCTCTGTAATAAGAGGACTGTGTTCAAGTCCCTTTCTACATCGTCAGTCTTTCCCTAGAGCAGTCCTACCGTTTTTTCACTTTCTTTGAGATTGGGATATTGTTCATAGCGCATTGCTTGTGAATATATTAAAGAGGTGATTCACTGACCGTAGAGAAAGCAACAGAGAACGAGATTCTGAAAACAAGAGCGTGACCATACAGGAGGCAACGGAGGGAATGTACTGACTGAGTCTATGCCAATTTGACAGAGGCTGGAATCGACTTAGAGGAGGGAACCCCAACTGAGAAAATGCCTCCATAAAACTGGGCTGGAGGCAAGCCTGTAGAGCATTTTCTTAATTAGTGATGGATATGCGAAAGCCCAGCCCATTGTGGGTGGAGTTATTCCTGGGTTAGTTGTTCTGGGTTTTATAAGGAAGCAGGCTGAGCCAGTAAGCAGAACCTCTCCATGGCCTCTGTATTAGCTCCTACCTCCAGATTCCCAGCCTGTTTGAGTGAAGGATTTCCTTACGTGATGGATTATGGATGTGTAAGTAAGCCAGATGCACCCTCCCTCCCAATTTCCTTTTGGACATGTTTCATCATAACAATAGGAACTCAAACTAAGACAAAACCAGGATAGTGGGGTATTGCTGGGATAGACCTGGCCATGGGACATTTGGGAGAACTGTGGAAGAACTTTGGAACTCTGGGCTGGAAAAACCTTTGAGTGGGCTCTTCTGTAGGAACTTGGAAGACAAGAATTGGGAGCAAGCAGCACGGATGATGGAGGTCTGGCTTGTGAAGTTTCAGAGGGAAGATACGACTCTACTGGGCCATTTGTGTGAAGACTCTGTTGAAGCTGATCAGCTGGGGCTGAAGTATCCACTGTGATGAACACGAACCCAGAACCACTAATGACAACCCTTAGTTTTGCTGGGACACTGGATATTAGTTTTTTGGGGCTGAAGAATCCGCTGTGATTCAGAAGTCTGCATTGTTGAGGTGAAGTCTTCTGGGAAGTGTTTCCTCGGAGTCAGTGCATGCAAGCTGCGCTCAGAGGTGGCCAAGGTTGTAGCTCGTGCTGGCAATCCAACGCTGTCACGTGTAAGAGTCTCTCAGGTGCTACTGGTTTTGAAGGCATGAAGGGATCATGGAGAAAAGCTGAGACTTGGTACTGTGAGAGACCTGGAGAGGCCATTGGGGAAGGTACAGCTGGGGTGCCAGTTGAAGCCCCAGAACTGAAGGGATCATGGAGAACAGCTGAGACTTTGGACCATGAAGAGAGTCCAGCAGAGAAGCAGCCCAATTACAGCAGAAGACCCCAGCTCTTTGGAGATGGCAGTGCCACGGGATTACTACCAAGTAAAACAGCAGAAGTGGGATGGGGATGACCTAAGCTTAGAAGACAAACTGTGTGTGTTCTAGAGGGAAGAGCTGGAGAAGTGACCCAAATTCCTTGGAGAAGCCCAGAGTATTGTAAGTCCTAGATACTGAACGTTGAATTATTTATACTGTTGGGGTGTGGTGTTGTTTTGTTCAAATTGTGACTGTGCCCTGGTCTTTCCCCCTTGAAGTAAGGAAGTATTTAACTTATGGTTGACTTTGTAGGAACCCACAGTAGAGAGACTGAATTTTTAAGAGAGATTTGGTTTTTAAAAGAATCTGAGAGTGGACTTACACAGTGTTTGAACTGGTAAAGACTGTGAGTCATTCAAGTTTGTGATATGTTTTATATTTGTGATATTTATCAATCTGAGATCTTGAGGATGAATGGGGGGGGGGAGGTCATGTCTTAAAACATGGTGCCAAGCTGACGAGGGGTCAATTTTGCTGCTTAGTTTTATGTCTGTTTGTCACAGGCTAGATTATCTAAGAGGGGGAAACCCCAGTTAATAAAAGGTCTCCATTAGATCAGGTTGGAGGGAAGTCTAAAGAATATTTTTAAAATTAGTGATATAGGAATACCCTACCTCACTGTAGGTGGGGCCATTTCTGGTCCTGGGTTCTATAAGAAAACAGCTTGAGCAAGCCATGAAGAGTAATTCAGTAAGCAGCACCGCTCAATGGCCTCTGCATCAGCTTCTGCCTCCAGATTCTCAGTCTGTTTGAGTTCCTTTCTTGACTTCCTTCAGACGGACTATGGATATGGAAGTATAAGCTGAATAAACCCTTTTCTCCTCCACTTGTTTTTGGTCATGGTATCTCATCATAGCAATAGTAACTTTAACTAAGAGTGGAGGGTCAAGACTTAAGGTTGGAGACATCTAAGGTTCTTTTAGAGGAAATAAAGACAGGCAAGAACTTCGTTTGGCGTCTGCGCACTGCACACAGTGCGGGAAGTGTCAGAAGACATTGCATCCTTTATGAACTTGCCACAAGTTGCCTTCAAATGGAGACTCAGTGGCAGTGAATACCGTCCAACAGGGACACGGTTCAGTGGGAAGGGAGTGGGAGAAAAGGAGATAATGCTTGGTTTCATGCAGTATAATCTTTCATCATAGTCACAAATATGACTTTTTTTTTGCCCTTGAACCCAGTTTTTCATGATCTACAATAATTTTGTTTCTACTCCATGACCACAGATGACTTCAGAGAGAGGTTTCCCCTTAGCTCCTCTGTGTCTACCAAGTTAATCAGAGGAGATAGAAGCTATTCTTGCGTCACAAATCTCAGGACTCTCTCCTACCTCCTGAGCCTACCCAGGACCACAGGAATAGGAAGGGTGAACTTTTCAAATTCACATCCCAGGGCCATTCACTCATGCCCTGTGATAGCTATCATCATCATCATCATCATCATCATCATCATCATCATCATCATCATCATCCTATAGTATATACTAGGACAGAGGTTCCCAGCCTGTGGCTTGCAATCACTCTACCAAACCTCTGTCTCCAAAAGTATTTATATTATGATTCATAACAGCAAAATTACAATTACGAAGTATCAGTGAAAGTAATTTTATGGTTGGTGGTCACCAGGACACGAGGAACTGTATTAAAGGGTTTCAGCATTAGGAAGGTTGAGAACCCCTGTAATAGGAGAGATCTAGGGGAGCAAGCCTGCCCTTGGGCATCACCTCTCTGTTAGTGTCGACTGTGTTTCCACATGGATACAGGTGTTCTAGATCTCTGGCAGCAGTGATAATTTCCCTGCTCACCACCAGACAGTATCGAGAAATGCCAGGTTCATTTCTCTTGAGCTCCTCATCTCAGTCTAATTATAATCTAAATAGGAGGAAAACATATATTTTAAAGAACGAATAGGAGAGCCCATTAGATTTAAACAGTCCACCAGGAAGGCAAGTCAAAGGAGAGGAGATATCATGGGAGTCCTCTCAAATCCAGTTCCTCTCTGGCTAAAGTGAAAGGGATATTCTTATTCAAGTGATGGAAGGTCTTCCTAAAGTACCAGGTCAGGGTTGCAGACCCACTTCAGAACAGTGAGCACGAGGGCTGGAGTTCATGACAGCCACCTCTGATGTGTTCATTTATTAGAGTCATTTTATCTATAAGATAGCCTTTCTCGGTGTCTTCTGAATTCAAGGCAGGAAAACAGTGTTCAAGTGCTTGGCTGTTAATGGATGTGCAAGAGAGAGATGCTGAAGCAGGTATAACATGACACCGTGAGACATTTCCCAACAACTCAAGGCTCCTCAGATCCCATCTAAGGGTCCGTCTATCAAAAGCGTCTCAACATAATTATAACTGAGACTTAAAATCCCATTAACACCGAAGTGTTCTTGCCAGACCCATCTGTCACACTTGCCCACACTCTCTAGTTCCCCCTCCTCTTTGACCTTCACACCCCTCTTCAGGACCACCACTATTCACTCAGCCTCTCCCTCCATGGTCCTGGAACTGTGTGGATACATTTTAGCTATCAGCAGGCACTGGAATCACTCTAGTGCTTAATCACCCATGGAAACCATTTGTTTAAGCAATTAAGAACATGGAGCTAGGGCATTTCCAGCAGGTACTGACCAGGCGGAAATGCCAACTGCCTATACCCTTGTTAAGGGCTGTTGATCAACAGGGCATGACCTGCTTCAAGGTGGCTGATGATGTTTACTGGAACATTAGATGCACAAGCTCCAAATGCATTCAGAATGGTTGACTGGTAATGGGGGGGGGGCACACTTTGGGCATGATTTTCTTTAAGGTTAAATGTTTGGAGCATTTTGACTTTGGTGTGAAGTACACTTGTGATCTCTCTTCCTTCAAAGAGAACAATCTGGGTTTGAGTAACAGAGTGAAGAAAGTATGGGCTGCTTAGAACACTCATTGTGGGGCAGAGTCTGAGGTTCAGAAGGAGTAAGGTATAATGCAGTAGAAGGAAACACAGAACACTGGTGTAGCAGTGCCTATCATATCAATAGTAGAAAAGCAAAGGCAGGAAGGTTGTGAGTTCAAGACCAGGTTGGAATCCATAGTAAAACCTTGTGTCAAACAAAAAGAACTTGGCACCTGGGCTCTAGATATAGCTATCATTCATTCCCTGTGTGGTCACAAATAAGTCATTCATAAGTTTATTCATGTTAATGTGTGATATGGAAGAAATGATCCTGAAGGTACTTTGAGCTCTATTTTCTAAGTAGAACTGGACATTTTCTATCACTGGTTTACCAAAGGGAAGCCTGATAGAATTGGAAACGATGCTCTGTTGGCATTTTGTGCCTTTTCTCTAACCAAAATCCTGCACACACAGGATTGTGTGTGCTACTTGTTGCTACTTGGACACTTTGTTGAGCGATTGAGTAGTCTCTGAAACGCTGCGCTGCCCACGTTGTCAACACTTGCTTGAGTTTCCAAAGTGCCTATCTTACTGGTGAGTTTGTGTTATTCTTGTTCAAGGAAAGCCTTTAACATTAACGACCTGCAAAGGGTAACCTGTAGAGTTCATAATCATTGGGAGAGTCTTTATGGTTTCATTAACTGGAGTTCAATTTAGAAGATAGTTTTGAATAACGAATGGGGTCTTGACAAACAGAACCAGTATGAGTGAGGATAGTCTTGTAAGGTCATGGAACCAGATGGCACAGCATACAAGGATTAGGACTGAGGAATTTTTTTAGCCTTCTGGAGATACAGTGCAGCTTGGATCAGCAGAGCAGAAAAGAGTATGGCCTCTTGTTGGAAAACATGACTCAGGGTCTGGGGATGTAGCTCAATTTGTAGCGTACTTGCTTATTAGCATTCATGAAACTCTTGGTTCATTTCTCCAGCACCATCTGAAACTGCCATGGCAACAGAGACCTGTTATCCCACTGCTCAGTAAGTGAGGCAGGAGAAGTAAAAGTTCAAGGCAATCCTCAGCTTCATAGCTAGCTAGAGGTCAACCTGTGCTATGAGATTCTATAAAAAGGCCAGCCAGTATTCTGGGATTGAGAACACACACTTGGCTGTTTGTATGTCTGAAGCTGTCCGTCTAATAAGATTATGTCAGTCGCACATCCGCTCTAGGATATGGTGTACAACTCTCCAGCGTGCAGTTGAGGCTCACATGGGCTAAATACCATTTTCAATGCCATGCAGCTAAATCCAGACACTACTGTGTGTCTGTCTGGTACCTATTACATGACTAGTTTCTCAGAAGAAATCAGGGTAGAGATAATCTGCCTTCAAATATTTCACAGTAAATTATGAATTTAATGCATTTAATTTTAAGATTGAATGAAAGATAACTCTTCAATGATTTTCTATGTGCCAATTCCTGTCTCAAGTTCCTTACGCATGTGGATTCATTTAATGTTTACTGAGTGATTTGAAAGCCACTACTGTTACTAACTTCATCTTACAGGGAAAGACCAGCCAATGTGAAGCCAAGCAGTGTGCCTAATAACCCAGAGATACTCGCTTGTGGGGTTAAACCACCAAGACCGCTGTAGTAGGTCCTCTCGGTGCCTTTTTTTAAATACTTGTTTCTTTGGGTTTTAGAAGGAAAAGAGTCCAAAGGAATACATTGCTGTGTGTGAGAGGGTTAGCCTCCATGCCACACAGTTTAGTTATCATAATTAAAGAAGGGAGTTTCAGGCAGAGAGAATTTAGATGTTTCTGTGACTCCACTAGTAACTAGAGAGGCTTCAGGGAGACACACAGCCTACTCTCATTTGAAAACAGTAGAATTCACCTCTGGCCAGGGAAACGAAAGACAGAAACATGAGCTGCTATTGATTGATTTCTTCTTAAATAGTAGAAGGGACTAGGCAGATGATCATTCAGTGTTTTGAAGATTTAGGGTGGCATTAATCAAATCTCTAAATGAACTAGACAGAATTATAGGGAGCAGAGAGGATACCTAGAGGTCATTACATGCTGAGTGTCCCAACTGCCACAGCCACTGCCCCAAACTCATTTAATTTTTCCTAAAAACTAATAAAATCAAGAGGGAGGAGACTCTATGGAGTAGAAAGGGCCTGGGGTTGAAGAATTGGGAAACGAACGGAAATCCTTAGCAATTTAGTGCGCTCTGTGTGAGTCAATAGTGTAATAATGATTACAAAAAAGAAAACCAAGAAGAATGCATACGGTCGCATGTGCACCATCACACAAAGTATGCAGAATAAAGAGGAGCAGAGGCGGTGGGTTCCTTTTACTGTGTTAGAGTTAATGTGGATTAAGGGATATCAGTTCTGTGCACCATGCTCAGAGAGAGCACATCTGGCACAGAGCCAACAAGCTTCCCGCCATCAATCCCAAAGGGAGGGGAGTGTTACAACTAGGCAGTGGCGAGGGCTAGAAGAGATGCCTTCCCCAAGAGAGGAGAGCAAGACTGATGCTCGTGGACCTGGGGGATGGTATATCCTAGACAGTGAAGAGGAAACGCAGCCATTCAAAACAATAAATAGAATTCATTGTACCAAGTACTCTTGGTAGTTGTGTTTTGTTAACCAGGGATTGCTTAACAATATATTGCCATTTCCAAATGGTGCCTTCTCCTACGTCTCTCGAATATCTCTACTTGATTCTCTCTTAGTCTTTTATCAACACTTGAATTTATGATGTTCACTCCTTTTCAAGACTGCTCATTATCCTGTTTCAACTTGCTACATTCCCAAAGCTTAGAGTAGCGTATTAGACAAAGCACATGCTCCATCGATATTAATAATAGATATCACTGGCTGATTGAACGGATTGGTGCAGCATCAGCAGCAGATGTAGGAAGGCTGAAGGGAGAGAGGGTGGTATTTATGTCTCAGAAATCTGATCCGGAGACTGGATGGCTGTCAGGTGGAGGCCGGGTTGCATGGCCATTTTTAGACTAGTGGTTTTATGAACTCTAGGAGCTGAGGGGAAAGGATCAGAATGGCCTTCTAGCTCTCTGAGGGTTTGATAGACACTGTGGCTCTGAACTGTTGCCATGAACTGGGCAGGCAGAATCCTAGAATGAAAGCTAGAATATTTATGTTCACGGAAGAACATTCTAGATTGTTAAAAATTTCATTTTGGTGGACTTTGGTACCACGAGAGATCTTGGGTATTTTTTATTGGAATATAAAAACCTCCCATGGAGGTTGTTATCAGGGCTCACTCTTCGGAGCTGGAGGCTGTAGATGGAGTGTGGAAGGCATTAACGCCCATTCTCTCTGAAGGCTTGACTTTTCCTAGTATTGTGGATGCTGGCAAGCCTTAAAATCCCTTGGGGGAATAGATGCATTGCCCATCTCTTCTTGAGATTCTTGGTCTGAGTTTTGTTCTTTTTCTAAGGACTCCAGTCAATGAATTAGGTAGACTCCAACTCAGATTATCTTACCTTAACCTGATGACACACACAAGGACACTATTTCCGTGTATGTCACATTCATGGGTATTCAGAAGATTTTGTTTCATTTCGTGTGTAGGGCAGGAGGGAGAGGTTGAAAGGGAGGGGGAGAGTGGTAGATAGGTAGGTAGGGATAGGTAGAGAAAGAGAGAGAGACCAAATGGGAGAAAATTAATTATGTCCAAAAATGCAAATATGCACATGAGAGAAGATAATTTTCAAAAATGTGAATATGCAAATGACCTCTAGCTAGTGTATAGGTCTTTATGGCTATGCTGAAGATTAGTGCATACAGAGTAACACATTGAACAAGGAGGAGACCAGGTTTACTTGAGGCTTCTGCGAAGAAAGTCTGACAGATCTGAGCAAGGACATAATGTCCCTGCTGTTGATGGCAAGCTAAGGACATCTAGCCCCCAGATAAACACTAGCTGTGTTCAGTGAACAAGAGAAGTCACCTTGACTCGCTGATGACCATGATGATTGAAACTAGACAAAGCTTACAAATGTTTTAAGAAAGAAGTTTTGAAAATGAATACTGAATTGGGTTTGAACTGTGCGTCATTTCTGGCACGTTACAGGATCGGATGTATTTGTTTGGAATTATACCTCTCCACCCTAGTTTTACTTTCATCTGCTTCAGGTACCTACTGCTAACTTCAGAATGTTACAAAGAAATGCAGAAATAATTGATACACTTTAAACAACTTTGGTTATAAGATTTTGCTACCATTGTTACATTTTATTTTTATTACTCTCTACCATGCCTAATTCATAAGTTAAACTTCAGTGCAGGTATGTATGTTTGTCTCCATGGGAACAACCACAACATCTCTACAGAGTTGGGCCCTGCTCAACAGGATTGCAGGCATCCACAAACAACTGCAGCATAAACAAAAGTAACACACCTCAAACTAATATTCCACGACAATTATGCTTGGGCATGTACGTATACACACATATACACACATATATGTACACACACACACAACCTCATTAACTTTTTGAGAATTTCCCATATGTATACAATGTATTTTGTCTTTTGGATGACAGCCTAGCCTTTAACAACAGAACTATCTCTTTCTCATGTACTTCGATCATATTTACTCCACACTTCTGCCCCTATCTCTTCCTAGCACTATCCCTAGCTCCTCATCCCACTCTTCCACCCCCTCCAAACTTCACATCCTGTCTTCTCATTTTAAATGGCTCATCGATTCCAATTTATGATCCCCTTATACTTATGGGGTTGGGGACATGCACTGGAACACATGGTCTGCTTATCAGGGACCAGATTCTTATAAAGCAAAAGGTTTCTCTCCTTCCCAGAAATCGTCAGTTGTCAGTAGCATTTCAGCTGTGAATGGGGGTTCCTGAACCCCTCTCCTTCCATGCTAAGCTAATAACTGACTTGATCTTATGCAGGCAGCCATAGTTACTGTGAGTTTACAAATAAGGCAACCATCTCATCTTTGTTCAGACCTTGTTTAGGCAGTAATGTTGGTGACATCTTTTGTGTGTAGCTTTTGATGTTAGGAGACACAATCTTGTAGCAAACTCCCTGGTCCTCCGTCTTCCTACAATCCTTCCTCCCCCTCTTGCACAGTGATCCCTGAGCCTTAAGTGAGGACATTGTTTCATAGATGTGTCCCTTGAGAGTGGACTCCATGCTCTCTATTTTGATTGGCTGCGGTTCTCTGTAGTGGTCTCTGTGGCAGAGATGTTTCCTTGTTGATGTCTATGCTATTATAATCGTGAAAAAAAGAGACATTTAAAAAAAAAGTCTGCACAGTTACCTTCTCTGAAGGAATAGCCTATATCCTATTTTTGCAGACATCATAGAAGTTGTTCAAAATGTTTTCAACATTGGGTTTTAAGGCAACACTAGTACAAAGCACCTGTCTCCTTATAAATTTGCCATATTGGGGAAAATGGTGCATATTATACCATGGTAAAACACAGAACAGGGGACTCAATTCTCATACTTTCAGTAACTTACATAACTTATACTGTTCAATCCTTATGTCCTAGTATTGAGTGTAAGGTTGAAATGTTTATTTTATTTTATTTTTGGCAAAAAGGGATGGATAGCTAGCTAGCTGTAAATAGTGCTTTCATCTAAACTATACCTTGAGCAGAGGAAATATGAGAACATGCTCACACGTGTTGGCGATGCCACAATAGTGGCGGATAGGGTAAAAAAAAAAGTCGCTGTCTCTAGTGACAGAGTGCTAGAAGCTGAGTTGACACAAGGCCGTTCAAGGTTGTTTTTTACACAGTTTTGATTTGGGAGCCCTTGGAATATGTTGCTTGTTTACAGATGATTAAGAAATAATTGCCGGTGTGTTTTGGTCATTTTGATGGTGGTAAGCCTGGTGTTTAATACCTGAACTGTCTCTCTAGCAAGGTGATTTTTTTAAAGCTGTATTTGGTTCAGCCTGCACAGGCATACCCAGAATGTGAGTACAGTGTGCTTCTTTTTCAGATCTTACGCCTTTTCAAAAGCCCTGGCTCCAGACAGCAATACAATCACAACTTCCCTGCCATTCCGAGGAGTGGGCTTGTGTGAGTTTATGGGGGGGGGTCACTTTGGTTTTATTCTTCTGTTTTAGTTAATTATATACAATAGAAAATATTATCATTGTCATCATCACAAAAAGTAGGCAAGCCCACAAATAATAGAATAATGCAAACCAATACCCAGTGTCTTTTGCTTCTATAGCAGGGGGAAGTTCAAGGTCCCTCTGATTTGCTGTTGGGAAACTGACTTCTGCTCTTCTTTTCCCCAAGGAGGCCTCCCCTTGAGCAGCCAGTAGAAATAGAAGAATAGAGAGAGGTTCTGTGAAAAGGGTGTAGAGACCTGCGTAAGAAAGATAATGTGAGTAAGAACCAAAAGCTGCCCGAAGTATCACATTTCATGAACCGAGGTCCTATCAGCCACTCGAGTATGCTTCTCTTGTTCCCATGTTCCTTCTGCTCCCAGGATGAAGCTGCTCCATCTTCTAAACACCCATTGTGTACCATCCAACCAGTTACTTCCCTGTTCTGGAGGTCAGCATGTGTTCTGGGCCAGAGGAGAAATTAGTCTGTATATTAATCCATTTCTCGTTATTATGATAAAATACATGATGGAGGCTGACCTTTTTAAAGATAAGGGTTTTAATTAGGAAATAGTTCTGGAGTTTCAAGACCAATACTTGGCGGCCCCCTGGACTTGGTCTCTGGCGAGTATCTAGTGTGTATCATGACAGGAGCACGTACAGCAGTGGGGGATCCGGTCTTAACAGGAAGCCACGGGGTTTCTGAGAGCCCACAGCCATTTCCACAGGTGTGTCCCACTGAGTCAAGGACTTCCCACCAGGCCTCTCCACTCTCCAAAGCTTTATCTTTTCTCACACTGCCCCATTGAGAACAAAGACTCTTAATATATGACCTAGGGTAAAAACTGCATCCTAAACCATAGCAGTATTCAATTTATTTTTCCACCTCCTGCTGCTGACCCCAGGGTATGAAACGGAAGGCACAGAGCCATCAGACATGTATTCAAATATTAGCTCTGCAATTTAAGAGCTGAATGTGGGTAAATAATGAAGTCACTCTGTAAATGATTTTTTACATTTGTAAAATGGATACAATCATAATCCTGACTGTATAGGGTTGTTGTGAGCGTTATAGGATTCAATGAAACCATGCGGGAAAGCGGTTATCAGAATGACTGGGATATTGTTAGTGCTCTTAAAATCATTATGTCATTAGGAGGCAAACAATTTGGTGACTGAACAAGAAGATGGCAATATGCCTTATGTAATATCCTATATCATCATAATTTCTCTTTCAGAATATCCCGAATCAGTGTTTTCTCAGTCACCAGTTTCCTTGTTGTTTTTAAAGAGGTGATTCTCCCAGAACTCTTGTCTGTCTGGGCTTCAAGGTGCCCTGTTGGGAGGATCGAATTGCACCATTACAATTTTCTCCACAGTTAGCAGAACAGCACACCAGAGTTAGACTTCAGCATGCTGAACCATCACTCAGTGCAGGGGAGCTGCAGAAGGGACCGACGGCAGGCAAACAGGCTATTCAGACCTCTGTGTGTGCTCTCCATTTTCAGAATGAGTGAGGCCAAAAGTTACAGGAAAAGCTAAAGTAAGTTATCCCAGAGGAACATTTTTATGACAAGGAGCTCTTTAATAGATACATGTCTTATAGGTTGAATATCTAATATGTGGCAGTCACTACCACGTGCTGGTGCACAGAGATGAATGAAATAGACAAGGGACCTGCCCTTTGTGTGACTCGTTGACAAGTAGGGACAGAATGGCTCATAAGTAGGTAAATCCACCAATATCTAATTATAGGATGCTAATATCCTACAAAAAAGGCTATTATAATGGACTATGAAGGAAGATCACTTGATGTGTGCCTTACTTGGCAAAATTGAAGGTGCAACTTCAAGGACAAAGGGGAAGTTACTAAGAGAGGGTTCCTAACAAAGAATGGCAAAACAAAGGTGTAATGAAAGGATAGCCTTAGCTGGGCCAGGGAACCAAAAAGATGAAGTTAGTTAGGATGCTGTGGTAGGGGAGGAGTGAGTCAAAATAGGTAGGGCATGAGCAAGGAGCAATGTCAAGCATAAGCTTTCCAACTGTGGTACTGAGTTTGAGAACGAATGTGGAGGAAGGGAAAATGGATTGAAGGGTCTCAAAGAGCAAAACTCTCCATCTCCTTCCTTTTTCTCTTCCATTCCTCCTTTTCTGCCTTTTGTTCTTTTCCTTCTCCAGTTAGCACATGAACACTTACATCTACAGGTATTTTCTAACACTAGAGATAGTGAGCTAAACAAAAGAGCAAGAGATTCAGCCTTGGTGTCCGTGTTGGTTAGTTTATGGTCAGCTTGGCATAATCTAGATCCATCTGGTAGGAAGAAGGCACACTTGAGAAAATCCATCAGGTTGGTCTGTAAACAAGTCTGTGAGAGCATTTTCTTGATTAATACTTGAATGTGTGTGTGGGGAGACCACTGTGGTGGTGTCATCCCTGGGAAGAGATCCAGGGTTATATAAGAGAGAGTGCTGAGATCAAGCCGCGAAGTAAGACAGTAAGCATCTTTCCTTGGTGGGCTTTTCTCTTATTGCCACCATCAAGTTCCTAACTTAGGTTCCTGTCCTAGTTTCTCTTTATCATGCTATAAGGAGAAATAAACCCTTTCGTCCCCAGGATGCTTAAGTTATGGTGGTTATCACAATGACAGATGATGCATGATCCATGCCTAGTATTCTGTTCAAAGTGACTGCTGTTGGGATCCAGTAGAGAGGGTGGTGAACTCGTTAAGGAATGATGATGAAGATGAAGAGACCCTGATGGATTTGACATCCCTTTCTCTCACTCCACCACCCACACATGGGCTTACAATATTTTTACTATTTATATTTCATTTACTCTTGATTCTTACAAAGCGATTTCTTTAGACCTCCTGCCCTATTCTCCTCTACTTAGATATCATGTGATTTCATGTCTCATCTCCCAAAATGAGGAGAAAAGCAAGAAAAAAGATGGGAAGCAGAAATTAATATATGAATTAGAACATGAATCAAAGCAAAGGCAAAGATGTCTATGAGGAGTAGAAGATGGCAGAAGGCCAGCACTAGGTACCATCTGATAAAGAAATAGAAGGTGTCACAAGAAAAGGATAGATTAGCATGATTCATTGTAAACTCAATTTCCCCACTAATTTTCAGATTTTGACACTGGTGTTGGCTTGGACCTTGGACTCTAGCTCTAATGAAAATGGCTTGTTTTATAAAGGGCCATCAGTAATCTGAAATTTTGGCTCTAGAAAGACAAAAGAGGGCAGGCAACTTCCCCCATAGGATTCTTCTTTCCTAGTCACTAACTTTCTAAGACTATGGGCAATTAATCTGTTGAGTACGAATTGAGCTGTACTACAGGTGTAACATGCACTGGAGTTTTAAAGGCATCTCAAGAAAACAAACTATCTTATTTGTGATTTTTATATTTATTCTAGGTTGAAATAATATTTTGGGTTCTTAGACAAATAATTAAAATTAATTCTACCTATTCTTATCTATTGTTGTAAATATGGCTGCCAAAACATTAAAATTATATATATGATTCATATTTATGATAGATACTAGCACCAATATAAATAACTGACTCTAAGCACAATGTATTTAGGATATTCATGCATGCTATATATAATTTCTAAGTTTATTAAACAAGCTTTAATGTACATACCTAGCATGTTTTCATTAAAAAGGGACCAAGGTATGTAGAAAGAGAATAAGTAACTTTGTTTAAACAAGTAATTGGATAGAGGCAGAGCTGGGTTTTCATCCTGCCTCAAGAACTCACATTCTTAATTCGTCCATTTTCCTACCTCTTGGTACCATTTTGAGAGTCACTAGGCAGGCATAGGAGGCCAACAATTAGTGACTCTATTAACAAATTTAGGTCATAAGAAAAAAAACTAAACTTATGTTACTCAGAATGGTGAGAAATGGGATAGAAGATGGAGCAGAATTCTAGCAATGGAAATGTTAGGTTTTGTGGAGGACTAGAACCTTGTCACTATTCCATAGTGACAGTGCATGGTTGCTATGCCCTACTCAATGATGCTTTAATCAAGAGACTGCATACACAATGGCCTACAGTGCTAAGATAGAGTGGAATACTCATTTCTCAGTGGTGTTCCCAGCTCCTGTAGCATCATAGCACAAAAAGTTATCCACGTTTGTGGGGCTGCTGGTGTAATCAGACCTACTGGACTGTAGTAGTATAAAGTACACCCTATATAGTTACACACAAAATGCTTGATCATGATATCACTGGACAGATATCTCAGTACTTATGACAACGTGAGGACCTGAGTTCCATTCCTAGCTATGTATGGATATATAAATTGTCAGGTATGGTGGTTAATGCTTGTAATCCCAGTTCTGGAGAGGCAGTAAACACGGTCCCTATTGCTCATGGGTCAGCCAGCCTAGCTTAATCCATGAGTCCCTTGTCCCAGTGAGAGACCCTGTCTCAAAGACAAGGTAGTTAACATGTAAGGATAAATGAACCTGAGCTTGTCTTCTGGTCTCCACACATTTACCTGTAGTGCACCTGCATACACACATGTACCTATACACACTTGAACAGGCACACACACATACACACACACACACACACACACACCTGAACACCTGCATGCACACATAAAACAAACAGCTTATGTATTATGCTACATCTTATCAGGGATTTAAAGTGTACTTCTATTGATCAAATTGTTTACTAGGTAGCCATGGTGGCACATGGCAATAACCCCAGTACTTGGGAGGCAGAGGCAGGAGAATAAAGGGAAACAAGATAGGAGAGGCTACAGAATAAGACTATAGAAAATTTCTTTTTCATTGTTGTGAAGCAATATGCCTTTGCTGTCTGCAGTAGACTACACCGTTTATGTTCACTGCATCACTTAATTGCAATGTTTCTCTCCTACTTGATTCAATCTCATGTTGTTTCAATCATATCCCTTAAGCACACACACACACACACACACACACACACACACTCACAGTAGCTAGTATGAGGTTATATTGAGTAATTGACCGGAAGTAGAACTATGTGTTTATGAAGCCCCACAGAGATGAAGAATCTGCTGCTGGTGGCTCACCAGTCAGGTTTGATTCATTTTGTCACACTCGCTGATACTGAATGACAAGGAGAGAGCTACAGTACTTAACTACAGTTAAGGGATCTGCTTTGTTGAAGCAATGACACTAAGAGAACTTTTGAGAAAGGCCTGTGTCAGACATGGAGAGACTTCTAATGCTTGGACCAAAGGCAGAGCTCACACGGAATACTCCACGCTCTCAGTGCTGTCCCCATGGCTGCCAATGGGAAAAGATTGAGAGCAAAGTTTAATGACAAGATGAAACAGGATATTTTGTGGAAGTTACTGCTAATTCTATGGGTTTAAAAGAATTTGAGAATCATTATTTATTTCATTATTTATTACACAACATGAAAGGTGCATAGTGAGTCTCTAATGCCGAAGTGAAGGCAGTTGAAAAATTTCTGGAAGCTCCATACAAGCTGTTTGTGGAGGGAATTACTTGCCAGGATGTATTTGGTGAGCGTGGTCTAGCAGAGCCAACAAGACCGATCTGCTACACTCTGAGGCTGAGGTGTGTACTAGACTGTTCAGTCTAGGTCTGTGGAAGTAGTTTCCATGGTATTCAAACGCTAACGTTGCCTAACAGCACAGTTTGCCAACGATTCTGTCATTGAGTGATATGCTGTAGGGTAAAATAGAACTCTCAGGCAAGCATTCTTGGGTCTTAAGTTCTTTTGCCTCTTTCTTAATCCACTGTAGACGACAGCTCCATGGCTTTTGCTTGCTTGTGACTTTGACTAGCTTTCTTCTCTCAGCATGTATCTGGTTTGGCTCATGTGCATTTTGCTGTCTGTGATTTATATTCTGTTTGTGATCCATAGGCTGCTGGATGGTTTGAGTCAGATGAATTCCAAAAAGAGTGGTTCTAGTCGGGAGACGTTTCTGCCAACCTCCCTCATACGTCGTTGGCCTTATGTCTAGCTACATTTGGGACTGTATCCATCACTATTTGGCTGCTATGGACAGCATTACAAATTCCCATGACCCACATCATGATACGATAGCAAGATTTATTATGCCACTAAGTCCATTTGGTCTTTTTTTTTTTTTACTAAGTGTCTACTATGTGTTAGGTACTGTTTATGACACATAGAAACCACTTAATGAAAACAAGAGAAAAGACCCATTCTATCATGGCGCTTACAATCTAACTGGAGAGACAGACAGTAATGAACATAACAAACACAGTATAAAGGTTTCTAAAAGGTGATAAAAAGTATGGAAAAGAAATTAGGTTAGAATAAAGAAATTAGCAGTATTGTTAGAGCAAGACAATAGCCCCTTTGTGACTGGTGCGGGTTGGGGGAAGGCTAGGATTGCAGGAGCAGAATGAGATGGGAGAGAGAACTAGGGTGTGGGGTTAATGCAGAAGCATTGTTGTAAGGATTATGAATGATGTTTCCTCTGATTTTACACTGAGTGGACATATCCCGAGAATTAAAACTTTCAGATTATTTTATGGGTATGATTATTTTGTTTACAGGGGTGTGTGTGTGTGTGTACACATGTGTGCCATATGCCTATCTGGCAATCTTGGAGGCCAGAAGAGGGTGTCATATCCCTTGGGACTGGATTTAAAGACTTTTGAGAGTTTCCAGGGGAGCCAGGACTCAAACCTGAAAGAGTAACAAATGCTCTTAAACATGGAGCCAACTCTCCAACCCATAAGGAAATCTGTAGTGTATTTTTTTCTGTATTTGAAGCTTGTTCAGGTGTGTGTGTAGGTGTGTGTGTGTGTGTGTGTGTGTGTGTGTGTGTGTCTGTTTAGAGATGGTGTTTCTATCTGTGTCTCTGGATGTCATGGAACTCTCTACATAGACTGAATTCAATTTGAGTTTACAGAGATGTCACTGGTTCTGACTCCTGAGTTCTGGGATTAAAGGTGTGTGCCACCATTCTAGGTCACCTAAAAATTTTTAACAAAAAGTATCATACTCTTTCCTTCCTGAGAATATGCTTTGCAATAATCATGGATGCTAGCCAGGTGGTGGTGGTGCATGCCTTTAATCTCAGCACTCAGGAGGCAGAGGCAGGTGGAACATTGTGAGTTCAAGGCCAGTCTGGTCTACAAAGTGAGTTCCAGGACAGCAAAACTGTTATACAGAGAAAACCTGTCCCAAAAAACAAAACACAACAACAAAAGCCTCTCAAACAAACAATAAAACAAACCAAAAACAAAACAAAAAACAAATACACAGAAAAATCACTCATGAATACAGGGAAGCCTATACAGTGGCTTCTCAAATACCTCAACAAGGGATCATTATTTGTATCTGGATATTAGAAATAAATTATGGTTGCCAAAAGTAGCTATTTCTGGTTATATTTTAGAACTAGAAACAGTATGCTCACAGACTGGTTGTATAGAGTAGAATAAAGTGTGATGTCAGAGATAATTTCAAGACTGGCTATTGGCAAGATGGAGTTACAATGGAGATAAGACAGTACTGGTCATTTCCTTGGAATATAAGGAAGAACAAATTTGGGTTGCATTGACTGAGAAAAATGTAGGCATGCAGGCAGAAATGCAGAAGAAAGTCACTATATGAATTAATGTGTACAATGGAATTCTGGGTTTAAAATCTATTTTTATTTTTTAAATACATTTTAATTTGAAACAGAATTACATCTTTCCCCATTATGTCCAGCCCCTCTGAGGGGCCTCCAATGTCCTCCTCCATTTAGATAGACTCTTTTTTCTTGATTATTGTTACACTTATGCATATATTTGTGTAGGTGTATGTACTAATATATAAATACAGTGCGTTGAGTCTATTTTTATTGTGTGTATATGGTTTTAGGATTGACCATTGTGCCTTGGACAACCAATAGAGGAACTTATCTCTGAGAAAAGCTAAATCTCCTTCTCTGAGCAGTTGTCAGTTTCTTGTAGATCTTTTTTTAGGGGTAGGACCTTGAAAGATTTTCTAGCTTCCACGTTAGCCTATTCATTGACGGTGCTGCAATTCTGGTCTTGTTTGTACAGCCACTTCTAGGAGGGACTTTCTGAAATGCTGGCTCTTATTATCTTTCTGCCCCCTCTCTCATGATGTATCCTGCATCTATAGATGCAGAAACTGTGATATAGATGTAATTATTGGGTCTCTCCACAACCTGTTGATCTCTGTTTGAAAACAGTGTAGGTAGGTAGTAGTTAAAGCAATCAGACTCATTAAGAGTATTAAGATCGTGAAGGTAGATAGGAAAGCCGAGAGGATTGAAGTCTCCATTCTGGAATGGTCAAACATTATTTGTCTCATGCAGAGGAGAAAAGTTCAGTAGATGACACAGAGACATCACTGGTGATAGATAGGTAGAACACAGAATATGGTATCTTGTTAATTGGAGTCAAGACAGTGCTAGGAAGAAAATAGTGAGGAAATGGATGAAGTTCTGCTGATGAGCTAAGAATGGGACAGAGAGCTAGCTGACTGTTATATTTTAGAATGTTCAGGTGGTTACCAACTTTGATAAAAAAGCAGTTTGCGTAGAGTGAGTGGCATGGTGGATATTGATGGAAGTGGTTGCAGAGATTTTGGTATGTTTTAAATGTTTCACCCAAAGTTCATATGTTAGAAATAATCTCCAACGCAAGTATGTTGGAAGGTGTACCTCCTAAGAGGTGATTGGGTTATGAATGGATCAACATTCTTATCACAGCAGCAGGTTGGTTATAAAGGTGAGTTTGGCTCCTTCTTGCTCACTTGCACTTTCTCTATTTTTCTTTATTTATGATGGTTTGTATTCTAATTATCCCCCAAAGGCTCAGGTGCTGAAGGCTTGGTCTTACCCGCACTGGTGTTCAAGGTGATTAGATTGTGAAAGGATATAGTCCATCATGAATCCATTTATTGATGGATACATAGTCTCATAGGCTCTGTGGTGGTGGGAACTTCAGAGATGGGACACAGAAGTAGATTACTGGGCGTGTACCCTTGAGAGGTACTGTTGAAGCATTCCTCCAGGAGCAAGGAAGTTTCATAAGATGTAGGAAACTCACAGAACTAAGGCTTATGAGACTCCTTCCCAAGGTGATATACACACCAAACAATGGGATACAGGAAACCAGTGAAGCTGCCCGGAAATTGTTTGGGACGCTCCAGGGCATAGTTTTTATCAGTCTTCCATGCTGGAATGGACTTCTTGCTAATGTAGCTGCCGACTGAGTCACCATGTTTCTGTAAACATCCCTTCACCTGTGCTCCTATAAGTAAAGCCTCATGCATGCTCCCGTATGTAACCCCAGAGTGCTATTGACTCACCAAAGTAGAAGTGGGTGAAATTGTTTCTTTTTTCTGTTACTGGTACTTTACCTGGAATGGCTATGTTTGTGACTTTCTCTCCAAGAAAGTACATTTTGTCCCTGGCCCTTTCTGCTCTTTCTTTGCTTCATATTAGTGATGAAGTGAGCAGCCTTGCACCCCTGTCAGCTCCCATTGTGATTGTGTCCTAGACACAGGTTCTGAGGTGATGGAGTCAAGGGAAAATGAACTGAAACTTCTGAATGTGTGAGCCCAAATAAATCTTCCTGCATTTGAGTTGATTTTCAGGCATTTTGTAATAGGAGCAGAGAGCTGACCAACACCTCACCTTCCTGTGATGAGATCAAGCGTTTTGCACATCCTCACCAGAGGCTGGTACCATCTTCTTAGATGCTGCAGTCTCCAAAAGCCATCTGAACCACTATTGTTTTGTAAATTAACCTCATCTTAGGTAGTCTCTGATAGCAATAGACAGAGGGATGAGACAAACAAGAGAAAGTGAACTCTAAAGAGTTTTTTTTTTTTTAAACAAATGGCAACAAAGAGTTTAGTTAAAGGATGATGGGAGAAAGTACATCAAGATAATAATTTACTTCTTTAAGATAAATGCAGCTCTTAACCTGTTTGTGTTCTCAGAGGGATGATCCAGAAGTGATTGATAGGGAGATGATTAGGAGAGGAGAAATTTCGACAGGGCAGACACGTGTAGCAGAGAATGTCAGATTTGATTCCTCATGGGGGTGTGGTTTTAGAAAGTAACATGAGGGGGTACTTATGTGGGGAGGTGGGAGATATGTGTAACAGGTCAGTTTTCTGAGGTAAGTGTGAGACAGCGTTACTGGCTGAGACTAAGGATGCTGGAAGAGTACAAGAGAACATAAAAGGTTTGAAATAATCTTTCAGGAAAATGGGAACACGATGAGAGTTTTAGATGGTGCTCAGATCCCATAGGAAGCAAAACCAGAACTCTAAGAACCAGTGAGTCTTGTTTCCTTCTTTCCTTTCCTTTCCTTTCCTTTCCTTTCCTTTCCTTTCCTTTCCTTTCCTTTCCCTTTCCCTTTCCCTTTCCCTTTCCCTTTCCCTTTCCCTTTCCCTTTCCCTTTCCCTTTCCCTTTCCCTTTCCCTTTCCCTTTCCCTTTCCCTTTCCCTTTCCCTTTCCCTTTCCCTTTCCCTT
>NW_026067936.1:6866582-6885989 GCF_014885135.2 Alexandromys fortis
CCCTTCCCTTCCCTTCCCTTCCCTTCCCTTCCCTTCCCTTCCCTTTCTCCTCTTCATTTTTCTAAGCTACCTGATTAACAAATTTATTGTCTTTAATAGATGAAAATCTCCATAGAAAACCAGTTAGGCAACCTGAACTCTGAGGATGCTCACCTTTTGTTGTTTTTGGTTATCCATTTTCTTTCTTCTGGGCAGTGGACATTTTGGAATGGCTTAGCTTCTTCCTTTTGACGTCTTTATTCTCATAGATAGCATCCCCTGTATAGCTGCTTGAAATTTCTGCACTAACAGTGTTTCTTCTAAACACTTCCATTTGTGACAAAGATTGATGGAGAATTCTCCATCCAGGGGACCTGAAACTGTTACTGGAGCTGTATTTCTGGCAAGGTCTGCATCCAAATAGCAGATGAAGACACCGAGTTGATCAGCATCAATCTTTCCATATTGTGTTCACTCCATCTGACCTTCATAGACTTTGACCTTGTCAGATCTATGGAGAAGCTTATGGACCCGTGGCAGGCTAGTACAATAGGCTGCAAACATAATCTATGAGATCAAGCACTCTGACTCTATGTTTGTAGTTCATGTTCTATGCAGACAATCACACCCCTTTCCATATAGACATAAATATCTGACAAAGAACCTCTGTTGAGGAGATGAACTGTTGTCCGGTGTCTGGCTGTGTTCTACTTACTAATGTCCTGGATTATCAAGCACTTCCAAGCGTGGCAGTCATTTTTACCCTCTTATCTTTTAAATTGATGTCTCTTAAAGTAGACCTTACACTCACAGCTTCAACAAATTCTATCCCAAGGAGTAGAGACCCTAACCTACTGAACTCAGAGCTACAGACCCAGCAAGATAACACAGGAGAGAAGACATCGTTTTTTTCTTAATGGGATAAAATATGTCAGCTTGTTTGTTTGAACTGTCAAATTCTAGCCAGGTTGGGGCTATTGGCAAGGAAGGAAAAAGACAGATTTTCAAGGGCTGAGCCAGAACTAGGAATCAATTATTAAAATGGGAAGGTAATTTATCCCCTAATTACACTTCTGATAAGTGATTAATCAGAAGAGGTGGGGAGGGAGAGAGAGAGAGAGAGAGAGGAAGTTGAGAGATGAGTTAAACCAGAGAGAGGGGGTCAGAAGAGGGACCAGAGAGAACAGAGAGAGAGAGACAGACAGACAGACACACACACACAGACAGAGAGACAGAGACCAGAGAGAACACACACAGACCAGAGAGAACACACACACACACAAACACACACACACACACAGAGGAGAGAGAGAGAGAGAGAGAGAGAGAGAGAGAGAGAGAGAGAGAGAATCTGCTCTGACAGACGTCTTACAGACAGAGTGAGATGGACAGTCTGAGAGACAGATGGGGGTGGGGGGATCTGCAGTCCTGGAAAGATGTCATTGTGCAATAGTTAGCCTCCTGGCTGTGGCCTGCCTGGCTGCGTGGTTGATTCTAGAGATAGATGAACAGCAGCACTCCAGCGATTAGAGTGTGAAATGAAGATGCTCTCACACCTGCAGGCTTCTGGAGTTTATTTCTATTTCCATGTTTAGACTCTCTATGGCCTCTATTTAAAAGAAAAAAAAGTGAAAATAAAATAGCCTGGGTGAAACCAGTGTAAACAGCTTAGGAGGATGGGATGCTTGCTCTCTGTTTACCTCTTGTGATATAAACCTAATAAGCCAGAATCTCTCCATTATGATTCTCCAAAGGCTTGATTTTAAGTAAGACACAGAGTAGTCTGAGAGGACTGGGTATTGTGAGGAAAGCTCTAATCTATTCCAGAGAAAATGGGTGATTCTCAAGTACTCTCGCTTGTGGGAGTTAATGAAATCACACCAGCAGATTGCTGTAATATGAAGATGTCAACATATATCTGGGGAGGAAGGCATAACTATAAACCTTTTGTATTAATCTTCTAATTTTTTTACCAACTTTTTTGCTTAATTTCATAAAAGTATTCTTTATATATATAGCAATATACCTTACATATTAAAAAGCACTATAATAGAATGGTTTGTATATTTAGCAATATAGTTTATGTATTAAATACAGCACTATAATAGAATTGTATAGTTCCCTTTTTAAATTTTAATAAATTGTAAAAGTAACACCTTAGTGATCATGTTATTAGTACTTAATTGACATAATTTGGTAAGTTTACATATGTATACCCGTCTACCCACCACGATCACAGTGAAGAGGATAAACACCGCTTTTTTTTTCTCCAGAGTAATCTCATGTCCTTTTCCAATTCCTTTCTCATGACTACCCCAGCTTTAAATCCTCCATCCTATCCACAAAGCATTGAAATTGAAATCCTAGCCACATCAGCATTGAAATCACCTTTCAGTTTTTGTCAAGGAGACAGATTTTGTCAAGGGTATAGGTGCTGAGCAGCTAAGTTGATCCCAGTCTAAAGTCCATCCTGGCCACATTATTTTGTTATAGCATAAGCAGTTCAAACATAACTCAGGGGAATCCAGAATTAGTTTATGTCGTGTATCTTTTTCACTGCTTGTGACAATCTTCACAGCTGATTGATAAATCTAAAAGTGTCTTCTATCTAATCATGGATTATCTCAGGACAAAAGAAGTGATGTATTGAAGGGCTCTTCATAAGCCATGGCGTAATCTACTAGATGAAAGTTTCTCAATATTTTTTTTTTGTTGCATTCATTTATTTGTGGGTGGAGATCAGTGGTAACTTTTAGGAGTTGTTTCCCTCCTGTTACCATGTGAGTCTCAGGTATCTAATTCACAGGGAACTATCTAAGATATTTTTGCTCAGAGAGCAGTATATATATGTATATATATATATATATATATATATATATATATATATATAATGTATACACACATGTGCCTTATTAGTAAGACAAGAGCATAGCTCAACCTTGGTTAAGCATAACTTGGGTAGCTCCCCTGATTGCTATTGTCAGAAAGCATTTTCCATCTCAGGATGTGAGGTAAAGCCCATTTACAGCTCACATTGTATTTCATGGTTTTCTTCTTGGCCTAAAAACGTAATACGTGTGAAGTGCAGAATCGTCTCCTCCATCATCCCGGAATTGCGACGACATTTAACTGTAGAATAAATCAAGATTGGGGAAAGCTTACATTTATGAGGGGTGGGGAAGATTAGAGGACTGAACACCTACCAGGGCAAATTTATTTCTAAAACTTTTATTAATACTTAAATATATAAATAAATAAGAGGGCAAGACTGTATAGAAAGTTTTCGAAAACCTTGCAAGAGCAGTAAAACGTTGATTAAACAGTAACTCTGAATCCTGTGACTTTGCTTTAGCTTTCCCATATGAAGAATGTCTTGGGAAAGAGCCTGGGTGTAGGAGGAAATGGGGAGGGGGAGGCAGACCAGGATGGGGGTGGAAATAACCCCTCCTCCATCTCCTGAATGTGCATACTAAGGCCTGTTCTGGAAGGTGATTGCTATGGTTCTGCTTTAGCTATGGGCTTTAAATAGTAGGACTAGTGCTGTGTGAAGTCCTTGGGGGCTCTTGGGAATCCCTCCCTTTGTGAAGACAGTATGTTGGGCAAGATGAGTGGCCTGTTGAAAAGGTGGCTTGGCTCTTCTTGAGAGAGTGTGGTCAGTCTTTCAAATGTAACCCTCCCTGGATTTTGCTTTTACGTATGTTAAAAATGAAGCCTTCAAGTATTATGTCTGAATCATTCGATTTGTTTGGAAGCCTATACTTCCTTCCAGAATCATTTAAGGAATATATTCTCCTTTGCTGATAGATGTCTTTAACACGAGAGCCTCTGTCTGCCTGGAGGTCTCTTGTCATTACCTGTGTCTGTCAGCAGGTTGAAGTGACAAGGTGAGAGATTTAAAGTCTCTTCTAACACTTGTGGAACAATGCCAGGACTTTCTTTGTAGTGCTTCTGAGATACCGGGCTGGAGGCTACAAGCTTTCATAGGCGATTCCATTTAACAGTCGCATTTGCTGAATGGGCAGTGTTTGCCACAATCTCCGTTTGACACATAGTGCAGGGAGCAAAAGCAGCGTGGGTAGTCACACAGTGAGTGGCAGAATAGACCTTTGCATATGGTGTTTCCATTCTAAGTCCTTGGGTTTCCTTGCTTGACCCGCTGTCCTTGTGATTCACAAACCCATCCCTACCTTCCACTTTGGCTGCTGACTATTAGCCAGGCATTACTTTTTAATTACTTCCTCCCAGTGCCCCACAGCATCTTACAGTTATCTCCAGTCATGAGAGACAAAATCATTTACGGCCTTGGGAGAAGAACTCAAAAGGAGCAATCTCCCCACAGACCCACCTGGTTTTACAGGATACAGTCTCTCCTCAGACACTACACTCACATGGAATGACTCTCATGCAGTGATCCATCATTCAAACAGTTGAAGAAAATATGTTCAGATATAAATCTACACACACCTCAATCTCTTATACTTTAAATAGGAGTTTGAACCCTCAATTTAAATGCTATAGGAATCCATTTGAACAAGGCAGGTGAACAGCTGCCTTCTCGGAAGCCCTTATGGAGAATACACAGAGAGTATGGTAAAAGGCTACTATGCACCCTTTCTTCCTAGAAAGTCTTTCCCTCTAATGTGTGCGTAGCAACATTTTTCTCTAATATTCCATGATGTTTGTTTAGATTTTACTTTCCTCCACTTTCCCGGGCATAAGTAAATGCCGTCTGTTTTATGACTTGAACAGCTTTAGATGTCTGAACGTGTATTTGGTTTAACGTTGGCTTCTCTCCCATTATTGTCCCTTCCCCCCCCCCCCCCCCCCCCCCCCCCCCCTTTTTCCCCTCCCCCCCCCCCCCCCCCCCCCCCGCCACAACGTCTGCTTTCTTTAAGATCATAGCTTATTCTCGTTTTCTAGTTATCCTCTGATCTTTCTCACTCTGCCAAAGAAAATATTTGATTACACCGTAATCATTTTATCTCCATTCACTCCCAGACAAGGCACCATTTCTTATTTTCTGTGATCAGAATATAATCGGGTTTTCACCCTTTGGCGGTTCAATATTGTTGGGAAATTGTTTTGTGTAGGAGCCTGTCATGGCAGGATGCATCTCCCTTTGTGCAGTTCTCTAAGAAAAGAACCCAATAGGGCCATCTGAGTTGAGAAAGAGCTCTAATAAGCACACTTTTCTCCTTATCATTCATGATTTTTCAGGGTGAGTAGCATAGTGTATCACTGCATTTCAAAGAGGATCAGCAGCAGGGCCATTCCTCACACATGCTAGGGAGCAGTCATTATTGAGTCTCCTGTGGTCAAATAAGTAAAAATGATGAAGGGTTTTCATACTTCTTTCTTGTATTATCTTAATAAATGTGAAAATACTTCTTAACTCCACAAGAACTTTAAAATAGATAACACCATTAAATAACAAAATATAGTTGAAATGGATTTGAATGTTAAACTTGGGAGTTCCTAAGTGGAGCTTTCCAAGATCTATTATTATCAGCCATGAATTTATTCCGATGCCCTGACCAAAATACTATAGGAAGACAAAGAGGTAAGAGCGCTGGTAAATGAATTTCCATTGTAGACTCTCCTCAGCTGTAGATGAGCTGCAATATTAGTTGGTATTTCTGAAAGTGAATGCATTTTACTCAAAGTCACAGTTGGATCTAACAAGATTCCCTAGAGGGAATGATAGGAACTTGGACCTCAAGAGTTTAAAGGCTTCTCCTTGACCATATATTCATTTTCATCAAGGCTAATTGATGTTTAGGCAAAGCTAAGCTCTAATAGAATTGTCAGAAACTATAAAATAAGGACATGGAAGTCACCCAAATCAGAACATTTTGAAGTTTAACAGCCACTGCTTCCCATCCTCCAAATTCTCAGTTTTCTGGAGGTATTTATCTCAGATAGCTATCTGAGCTCTACCCAAACCCTCTGCTCAGGTGTTTCTCTGTTACTCAACATGGAAGGAAGAAGGAGCATTTCCCAGCCAGGATGATGGATTGCTGCTCACCATTTTAGAGGCCAGTGAGTAGACACAGATGGGACTGTCACAGTTCCTGATTGAGACAGGCTTGATTGTGGTAACAAAGATTGGCTGGAGCAACCCAGGCCATGGTCAGTGGTCAATAAGTGTAGCTTCAAAGGGCTAAACCTGTGGACTGTGCCAGTCTGAGGAGTTAGATTGGATGGATGGATGGATAAAGGGAAGGAGGGAGAGAATGAGGGAGGGAGGGGAAGAGAGGTTTAAATAGCACAATATCCTAGGAGCAGGGATCAAAGTAGTGCCCTGGCACCTATGGATGCCCAGGGTCAAATGGTCAGTCATTCAAAGTGAGTTCTTGGCTGTGGGAATACCTTGTAGATGAAACTATGCTACCCAGCCATGATTCTTCTATGAGCTTCTCAGCATGGCACAGTCCTTTCTTCTCTCTTCTTACCCCACTACTGGAAAGGTTTTATTGTATCATGTGCTGTAATCATTATAGTCCTACTAAGTATTTTCTGTGGGGGAGTATACATTGTACATAACAACAATGATGATGATAAAAATGTGACCTGGCATTTGTTATGTCTCTGGAGGATTTACTACCTTGGCACACCTTTCCTCTTCTACTATACTTTCTATTTTATATTCTTCTAATTCTTAAAGCAAGGTGTCTGTATCAAGACCCTCCAGCATTGGCACTAAGATGAATGCTTCCTTGTTGAGGACTAATTTTCATGATACCAGAAGTTGCCATTCAAGATCCCAAAGGAGAGAGATGCCCAACTGTCTTTTGATGTCTAGGAACCACATTAATGGCCAGCATGGCAAAATAACCTTACAGGTGCAGTAGCGGCACACATACCTTGGTGGCAACCAACTGCTCTCTAGTTGGACTGAAGACATGTTCAACATGAAATGATGTCTGGTACTGTATTCTAGCATCAATAAATTAATGCTAGTGAAATCATAATTACTGGAGGAGAGTCTATAGCCACTAATTTGCCAAGCCAGCATAAACCCAAACAACAATCTATAAACATTTGTGCTGAACCCACCACCAAGTGTAGTGGTATGCATATGTATATGCATACAATAACAATTAATGAAAAAAGAGGCCATGCATTTGAAGGAGACCAAGAAAGTGTACATTGGTAAACATTGAGGGTAGAAAACAAATGAATAACTATGTTATTATTAAAATGCAATTTCAAAACTAAACAAAGTAAACCTCCAGCATTTGTTCAACATTTATTTTCATTATTTTATTTTATCATTTATAAGATTACATCTGATATTTTATTTTTCTAGCTAGTATCTGACATGGGACTGAGTACCAAATAAAGACAGAGAGAAACCATAAGTGGCCCTGGATACTTTACACGAGCATGGTCTGGCTCTGTTAATGATGGCTCCTTCTTTGTTCACAGTCCCTAAAAATGAAGAACTTGCTTTTTTGAGTTGGTTTTCCATCCCTGTGACACAATACCAGATACAAACAGCTTAAAAGAGAAAGGCATTGGCTCATGGTTTCAGAAGCTCCACTGCTCTATCTATTGGTCCCACTGGAAAAGAAAAAAACAATTAAAAGGAGTTACACAGACAAAAAGTAGAACAGAGATACAGGCACCATTAAAATCCACCCTTAGACTTATACACTACTGAGTACAAATAGCCAAAGCATTTCCCCTGGTTCAGCTAGCTTGAGTTGTTAATAACATTTTTACATTTGATTTTAAATCACCCTTAATGAGTTCAATAAACAGTCAAAGGAACACAACCAGGACCACTAGTGAATACTTGGATGCGAGCAATCACAGACCCCAGGGCAGCTCTCTGTTGTTTCATATCAGGCCATGGCACCGACAACTTAGAAGGGATCTTTGAGAAGAAAATACTTTGAGCTAGAGTTCTCTTGGGGAATTGGCTCCGAGATACGTGAAACCTAAAAAAAATGACACTTTATTTTTCTTTCAAAACGTCAGTTTTTCCTTGTTGCTGGAATTGATGGTACCTTTGGGGGAAGACTAACAGCCTTTTTTTTTTTTTAATTTTAGGAAAAAAGCACGCTATGGTGTTTAAAAAAGTTAAAGCCCAATCCCATGCTGGAAAGGAGACAGTGAGATGCTAAGCCGCTCTGCTTGGCTGTGTCCAAGGTTGATTTCCTCCTGGGTGAATCAGGGCCTGAGATTAGGTGTGAGACGAGGATGGCTTGTGTTGATGAGTAAAGGGAAATTCAAACTCGCTTTATGTTTGTCCCTGCCCTGGTCTACAGGACAGATGATGAAGGCAACTGCCCGGCTTAGCTTGAGTCCATGTGATGCTGTCCTATCAGTCAGAGCCCAGGTAGAAAAGAACCTGGCTAGTTACATGGCTGCATAGAATTTCAATCATTTGTATGTTTGTCTAAGCAAAAACTTGTTAATTATGTCGCTGAAAGGTTTCTCAGAGGCAGCAACTGAAAGAAGCACTGTGTGTGTGTCCCTATGTGTGTATGTTTGTATGCATATGCATGTGTGTATGAATTGTTCATGAACATGCCTTAGTCTGTGCATTTATGTGATCATGTACATGCATGCATATGTACATTACTATGGGCCACAGCACAAGAGTATGAATGCATATTTGTGCACATGAATATTTATGGGCGTGTGTACATGTGTGTAGTCATATAACGTGCACATACCTTTTTGTGTCTATGTGTGTATGTACCTATATGAATGTATATTCGGGTGCATATTCACATTTATATGTATTATCATGCATGAATGGACCAGCATTTGTGTGGACCAGAATTTTAATGTGTGCACAAATGGGCCCATGAGTTTGTGTTTGTATATTTGAGTGTGTGCTTACCTGTGTCTGTACATGTGTGTCTGTGTGTGCAAGCACATGTGTACCTTTGAGTATCTGCCAAGTATACGTGCATGTTTGTAGGCAGAGACTGCTTGTTCATTTCCTGGCCCCCACACCTGAAATAATCACATAGAAACTATATTATAAATTGCAATACTGCTTGTCCTATTAGCTTAGGATTTTTGTTAACTCTTACATCTTAAATCAACCCATTCCTATAATTTTATATTTTACCATGAGGCTTGTGGTTTACTGGCAAGGTTCTGGAGTGTCTGTCTTCTTCAGCAGCTACATGGCATCTCTATGACTCTGCCTTTCTTTCTCTGTCTCTGCTTGGAATTCCCACCTTGCTCTATTCTGCACTGCCATAGGCCCAAAATAAACCTCTTTATTAACCAATAGTAATAAAACATATTCACAGCATACAGTGGAAAATCCCATATCACATGTATTCATACGTACATGTCTACATATGTGAATATACACCTTTGTGTGTGAGGTGTGTGCATGTGTGTGTGCCTATGATAAAAAGCAGACTGAAAATGGAGAATACTGTTAAACAAAACTGGTGAGAGGCCATTATTTTGAACCAGGTTCCTGGGCTTCAGCAGACCAGACTGAATCAGATGGAGTCACTTATGCTAATGCCATGCAGTCAGGCTGGTTGATGTCAGCCTGTTTTTCTATACCAGGTTATTCATAACAGTTGAAGGGGCCCATCTTACCTGAGCCAACATGCTTGGATATCTCCATTACTCTTATTCCTTTAAGGGAGTCATCTTTGAATGACGAGCCCACTTTTTGTCTCCAGTTTTTGCTTTCTTTAGCCAATTTCTGCCGGAAGAGCCAATCTCATTAGACCACCCATTGCATTTTATAGAGCAGAGCCTTGTTCAGCATTAGAGTCATCAATAAAAATCAATTAGTCTTTAAATTTGTAGTAACTTTATCTTTTCCTCGCAAACAATTGCTTAATATAAATTTGAATTACATGGGAGCCTTCGGAAGTGACACAAATCATCGAGGAGACTTGAAGGACTTTCATGACAAGAGGACAGCAGCTTGATGACAAGAGGGTGGCCATGGGGAAGCATGGTTGCATAGTGTATGGTGCTATGAGAGACTGGGAGAAAATATGCATGTCCTTGTAACTTTTCAATGTTTTCATTTCTTCTCTTGTGTTTGGTCTCTTCTTAAATGAGGACCTTAGGACCGCCCTCAGAAGAAGGTCAGAATATTCTTCCTGGGTCTCTTGACCTGCCTCAGAGCAAGTCAGGGGAAGATAGTGGTGGTGGTCTCTCTACTGCTGTGTTTCAGATGTCAAGAAACAGCCCATTCACACCCGGTACTTCTCTGAGCTTTTGAATAAAGCTTATAGTGTTGGTCATAATCTTGCCTCGGTCTTGCTTTTGGATTTAGTGGTTGGCTTCATAAGATCACATATGACAGGAGATCAAAGGTCACCTGGGGAAGGTTGTGCAGAGATGACCAGAGGCAGTGAAGACGGGATCAATGAGATCCACATTGAAAATAAAAGTTTATGAACTGCCTGTAATATAGGGAGAGAACTGGCTGACATGGACTTGAGAAGAAAAAAACTTGGAATTTAGGTATTGTTAAATAACCTAATTAATAAAGGAGATAGTGCAATATTGTGATGGCCTGGAAAAGCACTTAAGAAACCAGTGATTTATGTGTAATTTAGCAAGAAAATATTACGGTAAGACTGTTGTACAGCATATAAATGTTTAACGTCCAAGAAGTCATGAATCTTTGGAATGGTCTCTCCTACTATGCTGAAATTATTTGCACTACAAGTCAACAAAAAGCTACAGTTAGCAAGTAACGTCACATGCATGTATATAGTAATGCACAGCCAGAGAAGAGATAAGTATATCCCAGGATCCTTTGTGAGTCTGTTGCTCGGTTGCACATCGAATGGACATGCTGCCTATCTTTTTCTGATCTTGATTTTAATTGCATGATGTCCACTTTCAGTTAGAGTTCTTGATACTGTTTAGGAACAAAAGAAATAATGACCTTGTAGGCTTTTCTAGAGATCTTACATAAACCTACAAGGCAACTGTGTTAGAACCTATGTGAGACTATTGTCTACTTTGGGTCCTAGGCCACCTTCTGTTGCCTATCCTTTTATACATGGGGTTTTCTTTCTTTCTTTTTATATTTATTTATTTTATATTTATTTTTTATTAAGCTCTACATTTTTCTCTGCTCCCCTCCCTGCCCCTCCCTTCCCCTTCAACCTCTCCCATGGTCCCCATGCTCCCAATTTACTCAGGAGATCTTGTCTTTTTCTACTTCCCATGTATGTTATATCCATGAATGTCTCTCTTAGAGTCCTCATTGTTGTCTAGGTTCTCTGAGATTGTGATTTGTAGGCTGGTTTTCTTTGCTTTATGTTTAAAAAACCACTTATGAATGAATATATATGATAATTGTCTTACTGGGTCTGGGTTACCTCACTCAAAATGATGTTTTCTAGCTCCATCCATTTGCCTGAAGTTTCAAGATGTCATTATTTTTTTCTGCTGTGTAGTACTCCATTGTGTAAATGTACCATATTTTCCTTGTCCATTCTTCGGTCGAGGGGCATTTAGGTTGTTTCCAGGTTCTGGATATGACAAACAATGCTGCTATGAACATAGCTGAGCACATGTCCTTGTGGCACAATTGAGCATCCTTTGGATATATACCCAAAAGTGTTATTGCTGGGTCTTGCGGAAGGTTGTTCCTAATTTTCTGGGAAATTGCCACACTGATGAGCCTTCTTTATTGGAACACTTCTGTTTGCATCTTGACACCTTTGTGTCCTCTCAGGCTGCCATAGTGAAGAATTTCAATCATTCCAAAAGGACCATGGGAAATTATTGCAGTTAATGATAGAGGCCGATGATACTGCTCTAGCCTTAATTTGGATTGTCTGTTAATGACAACAAAGGTGTTTCAGCTTTCTAATTACATGGATGTTGTTAAGATGCAATAATATTAAAAGGGAGCACATGTATGTGTAGAATGAGTTTAACCATGGAAAACAAACTTGAAGAAAACTTAAGAGGTTGAGGGGAGCATATTAACATTTTAATATAATTAACTTCAGGATGGGCAAATACATACGCACATACAAACATATGTTCTCACATATAGGTACACCCATACACACACACACACACACACATATATACATACACACATACATACACCATTCTTCAGACTGGGCAAATACATACACACATACATACATATACACATACATACATGCAGATATACATACATACACACATGCATTACATACATATATACACATACATTTATATACATATATAGTATATATTCTTTTTACCCTTTGCTAATTAAAGTTTAAAAATAAAAATGAAAGACAAATCTGGTAGCACAAAAAATATTACCTGTACTAATATATAATTGCTGTGATAAGGTCCTGAAAAGGCCGTTTTCTTATAATTAATTTCTATGAGTTTATTTCTCATGGGTTTTCATAGATACTTTCTCCAGTGCGGCTACTGACACGGATTTATGCTTACATTACCACTAGAGTTCATATTCTTGCCTCTGATGATGGCCTTCCATAAAACCCAGCGGCAGAGCATTGAAAGTGAAGTCAATGGAGGTTGACCTTGGGCGGAGCCCTCGCACAGTAAAGAGGGAGGTTCAGGTGGCTGGCCTGGTCTAGGGATCTTACAGAGTCATTGGTTCCAAGGTCACAGAATAAGCTGATGGCAGAGTCAGAATTAGCTGCTGTGACTCTCGATTTTTCATCCCGGCAGACAGTGCCACACATCTTTCTGCTTTGCTGCGAATCAAGACAGGTACTTCCTTCAGCTCAACCCACCGCCAGCTTGGATCTTTTCTCCAGACACTGCAGGTATCTGTCACATTCAGTTTGTCTTCCACAAAACTACATTTTAAAAATCTGGAACTCAACTTTTCTCTAGGGGCAGGAGAAAGAGGTGTTGAAGGGAAGACCGAAGCACACGCACTTACACAAGCGTGCACACTCACGTAATTGTGTGTATCTTAGGTTGACAAGGCCTTGAGGAAATTTAGACATATATCCCAATTTTATACACAAGAGACCAACCGTGAAACATTAGTCCTCCGTGATTAATGGAGAGAAATTATAATGTAAGTGATGGGAAATTTACAATATGCTTTTAATATAATTAAATGCAATATCTCTATTGGCTCTTAACTCTTGTCTAAGCCTTGTATTGGCTTCTCTCCAGAACTAACACATTTCATCCAGCAATATGAGAACATATTTAAAGAAAAAGAGAAATTCTTTCCATCTTCAACTTAATATTCTTCTGACTAAAGAGTAGTCTATGAAATTTAGTTTCTATATTATGAAAGAATTGCTAGATTGTTCCAGTAATTTTTTTTTTATAAAATCAAGGACTATTTTAAGTAAAAAAGAACACACAAATTCATTAAGTCTTTTCTCATTGTACACGTTGGGAAACTGAGTCCAGAGAGGTCACACTGTGGCTAACCACTAACTGATCCTGTGATTTTCTTTTCTTTTCATTCAAAACTAAATTTTTGAGCATCCATTATGTTTCCTATCATACGTGTTAAAAACAAAACTTTACTTTATGGTGTCTTTAATACAGAAATATTCTCTCCTTTGGATGCTAGGTTCAACTTTAATTTTTTTTGCTTTTCTTTTTTATTTATTTAAGATTTCTGTCTCCCCCACCGCCGCCGCCCCTTTCCCTCCCCCTCCCCCAATCAAGTCCCCTTCCCTCGTCAGCCCAAAGAGCAATCAGGGTTCCCTGCCTTGTGGGAAGTCCAAGGACCACCCACCTCCATCCAGGTCTAGTAAGGTGAGCAACCAAACTGCCTAGGCTCCCACAAAGCCAATACGTGCAGTAGGATCAAAAACCCATTGCCATTGTTCTTGAGTTCTCAGTAGTCCTCCTTGTCCGCTATGTTCAGCGAGACCGGTTTTTATCCCGGGCTTTTTTCAGACCCAGGCCAGCTGGCCTTGGTGAGTTCCCCATAGAACATTCCCATTGTCTCAGTGTGTGGGTGCGCCCCTCGCGGTCCTGAGTTCCTTGCTCGTGCTCTCTCTCCTTGTGCTCCTGATTTGGACCTTGAGATTTCAGTCCGGTGCTCCAATGTGGGTCTCTGTCTCCTTTCATCGCCCGATGAAGGTTAATATTCAGGAGGATGCCTATATGTTTTTCTTTGGGTTCTCCTTCTTATTTAGCTTCTCTAAGATCACGAATTATAGGCTCAATGCCCTTTATTTATGGCTAGAAACCAAATATGAGCGTGGACCCAGCAATACCACTCTTGGGAATATACCCAAGAGAGGCCTTATCATAGAACAAAAGTATATGCTCTACTATGTTCATAGCAGCATTGTTTGTAATAGCCAGAACGTGGAAACAACCTAGATGCCTTCAATTGAAGAATGGATGAAGAAAGAATGGAATATATACATATTAGAGTACTACTCAGCAGTAAAAACAAGGACTTCTTGAAGTTTGCAGGCAAATGGATGAAAATAGAAAACACTATCCTGAGTGAGGTAAGCCAGACCCAAAAATAGGAACATGGGATGTACTCAACTTTAATTTTTTAAGAGAAGCAAGTGGCTCCAGCAGTGAAAGACAGTCTGTACATGCAAACCAAGGCCTCCCTTGTAGTGGTTCTCAGTCAAGAGTGATGAAATCCCCTTGAGCAAGAAATAAGTCTTGCTCTTCTTCACTGTTGTCTTGACATGCTGATTTAAACCTATCCTCTGGTCATCAGCTAATTATGCCTGGGATTTTTAAGTGGTTACTATACAGAAAAGCAGGGCTTGGTTTTGAGTCTGTGTGTAGTATAGTCATTGGTGCTTCTGTCTTACACAGTAAAAATGGCTAACTGAGAAGGATACAGTGAGCATGAGTCAGACTGGGGAGCTGTCCATTATGAGTGTCAAAGGAGGAGAGATCTGGAAGGAATGGGTGGCCATTTGCACCATCATCTGCAGTTGAGATCAAGTAGAACGGGTGTTACAGAGGGCTCAGTAAACTTATCAGTCACTAGCTTATGTGTCCAGTGGTAACCTTTGGTGAACGTTTTCAGAGCAGTGCCTAGGTGGCTTTTGCAGATCATTCTTGAAAGGGATCTGTGGCAAAGAAAAGAGAAGAAATGTCCAATTATAACTGTGGCTGGGGATGTGGGGTGCACATCTTTAATCTTAGAATCCAGGAGGCAGAGGCAGGTAGATCTGAGTTTGATGCTAGTCTAATGTACATAGTGAGTTCCAGGACCTCCAGGGCTAACTAGCAGGCTGGGAGTGGTGGCACACAGGCAGGAGGAGGATGAATCCAAGGCCAGCCTACACTATGTAGAAAGACCTACCTCAAAACAAAACACAGGTAAATCGAAACAAAAAATACCTTCCAAATGTCAAATCAGTTGCAATCTGATGAAGCTTATAAATTTAATCATATTAAATTTTCATTACTAAGCTATTATCAGCTCCTTCCTATATTGAAAGGAAGAAAACTCATCTTCCATGTGAAGAGTATGAGGAGATACTGAAGGCAGAGAAAAGGATGTAAGCAAGATGAAAGAGAGGTGGAGAACTGGAGCAACGTGACCACTAGGGACCGAAGAAAGGGAATTTCTGCCAGCGTTTCACCAACATCAGAATCATGCAATTTTCTTTTTGGTATGCTCTGTTTAGTTTCTTGGCTGTGATGAAAAATTGATATGTTTAACTTATACAGTCAGCCTTAGCAAGATGATATGCACCTCGTAATTGCACCATAATTACATTAAAAGGCAGAGGCAATTTTCTCCCGAGTGTGGCCACCCACTCAGAAGATTGGTGTATAGAAAGCAATCGGGCGCATTTCATCAACGTCAGGCCCGATTTACAATGCTCCGTCAAAGTGTAAAACAAGTTCCCAGACCCGAGGTCAACAAGATTTAAATGTCACACATTCTGTGATAACAATAACAGTGATGTTAAAGATATCCCCCTGTGACCCATGGTGCTTTTCAGTTTTCCGGGAAAGCAGCCTTGTAATGAGCCCCGTTTCATTCTGTTTATGCAGCATGCTGCACAGTTCATTCCCTTTCCCCCCATGTCACAATGGTCCAGAGAAGTGAGAATAGCTGATGTTATTTTTATTTCCAAGGTGGGAAAAGAGAGTCCTGGAAGCTCAGTGATTGGCTGACAGCTGCCCCATAGTAAATGGAGAGGGAGCAACAGATGAAGTGGGACCACGTCGTAGCTAGGAGAGGTGATTTCATGACAGATTTCTATTCAAAGTGGACCGCAGACTAGGGCCAAGAGAAGGTTTCCAAAGTAAGTGGATGAGATAGGTGTGCAGAAAATTCATAGAGGGTCATGTTTGGAAATGACTTTAAAGATTGCTCTCATGCCTCCCTTCCCTTTTGCCATGAGTATGCCAAGACCCAGAGAGTTCCTAGATGGGTGAGTGACTTGTAACCCACTGCCCTTCCTACCTAACTGGAAACCTGATGTCATCACAAGGCTCACATCTAAGAGAACAAGACCGAAAGGCAGGTGGAGTGGTTTGTTGGCTAAGTGGTTCCCGTCCTTCTACATTCACAGGTGTTGGAAGAGCTAATATGTATCGAAGGGCTGGCTTGGTCTAGATACTGTGTGCCTGATACTACCCAAACTAAATAGAGGGATATCCCAAAACTAGGAGGAATTCATTTCAAAATGCAATTGGTGCTACAAATAGGTTTGAGTTATGAAGTCAGGAACCGGAATATATCCTAAATTCTTTGCAAAGATCCTGAAATATTTGAAAAATTTTCTGCAGTATTGATGCAGTTTGTCTTGATTTTGGGCTGATAAGTCAAGTATTTTAAATTGCAGATGCTTCCCAGTAATAGATAGCTCTCTTTTGGGAGGTGGGGGTGGTAATCAGGGAATGCAGCTACCTCTGGGCTGATTTATTTCCCTCGAAGCAAGCAGCAAATAGCCTTGCTTATTATTGGTCATAGTTATTGCACTATTCATAATCTGTTTCCCCGAAAGACTCATATCGCAATGATGAATGATAGCATATGTATGGAGCAGAGTGAATTTATGACAGGCAGCATTTTCATTTGCTCATAACATGAACAGAAATTAGGTCTGCACCGTGTTCAGGCTGTGTTGGGCAGCCGCTATTCTGCTCCCAAACTCACCTTTGGAGCGTACTAGTGAGTAGATACATTGCTAACCCATATTCATGTGCAAACTCCACTCTCTGAAGATAGGACAGGTCTCTCTCACTTTTACATCTCTCAGAATCCCATTCATGTTGCATGATACAATGAGCAGCCTGGAAGACGTTCAAATGAACATAATGCTTTTATTGGGATTTTCTTCCCCCCTCACAGCGATTAACATGGGCAGGGTCTGACTGCATGTTGGAGCATGTTTTATGTGCATTAACTCATCCAAGCCTCAACAAACTTTTGAGGAAAATATCTGATTTACCACCAAGTGCTTGTAAGGAAATATAGGTGCAAAGATATGGCACAACTTACAAAATTAAATGATACAGCTAACTAAATTATAGAGTGGTATTGAATTCCAGGCTAATGGTGCTAAACTGTAAACACTGCAGGCTTAATCATGACACTCTCCTGACCCTTATTTCTCCCAGGCACATGTGAATGTGTATGCGTGGTGTGGTGAGGCTGTATTTTTTGTCCAAATTTCTAAGATTTTATGCTATTATAATTTATTTCAATCTTATGCTTTTCACTGAATTCTTATTGTAAATACTAATTTCATTTATTTATTAACCTGTGCTTTTTTTTTTATTCACATGTTTCGTGGTGCATGTTTTTGTGTGTGCAGGTGTATATCTGTATGGAGTGCACTGCATGTGTCTATAGGTGTATGTGGAGGGCAAGGGACAACCTTGGGTGTCATCCTGAGGAATGCTGTCTACCTCCTTTGTGGCAATATCTCTCCTGGACCAAGAATTCACCAATTAGGCTGGATGTTAAGTCCCATGGGGTTCTACAGTCTCTGCCTCCCCAGCATGGGAGCATAAGGATGCTCTACCACACCAGCCAGTCTTATTTGTTCTGTAACTCAAACTCAGGCTATCAAGTTTATGTAACAAGCACTTTACCAGTGGGGCTATCTCCTCGTATTTATCCTCACAAATATTAGTTTCAAAAAGCTTTTGTTCCACTAATACCTATGTTTGTGCATGTACCATGTTAGATGTCTACCATGTATCTCATCTATTCTTTTTATTTTTAAAATGCTATTTATTCACATTAACTGGCTTTTAAAGTTTTACCCTGAGCTCAGACAAAATTCTCTCCACTTTCCTTTTTCTTTGCTGCATCTAAATAGAATGATATAGGAATCTTTATGTAATTACATTGTGTAGAATGAATTCATAGATTGCTTTCAGTGATACAACCATTTTCACAATATTCATTTTGTGATTGTAATCTGAGTTGGGAAGTTTGTCTATCTTTTAGAATTTTCTCTTATTGCTTTAGCATTTTAAAATCTTAATTATAGGGGTCTTTCACTGCCTTGGTTAAGTTTATTCCAAGGTTTTACTATTTAAAGTTCTTATACATGGATTTTGTCCCACAAATATCTTGCTGATTATGTTTTTGTGGCTATGAAGTCAGACTACTGATTTCTGTATACTAGCTTTGTATCCTTACACTTTCCTGAAAGTGTTTATTGGGAGGCTATGTGGTCTTTCCTACATAGAATCATGTTGTCTACAAATAGGGATAACTTCCTCTCATTTCCTGTTGGTATCGCTCTTATTTCTTTCTCTTACCTTGTTTCTATAATGTATACTTTGGCACTATATTGAACTACAGGTAAGGAAGAGAGCACACTTGTTCCTGACTTTCATGGAAATACTTTGCCACTTATTATATCATATTGTTTTACTGTATTTGGCTCTTAATATGTTTAGTTATATTCCCACTATTCTGTTTTTTTTTTTTTTAAAAAGAGGTTTTCTTTTTTATGATGACAGAATGTTGTTTTTTTTTCTCTTTTTGTAAAGCTCATTGATATGAGCATGTGATGTCTGGGCTTAAATATACTAATGTTATGTAGATTTATAGATTTTCCTACATTATATCATTCTTACATCCTGGGAATAAGGCAATTCTATGAAGGGGGATGATCCAAGGAAAGGTATTACTGAATTTAGCTTGCAAATATTTTCTTAGTAATTTCTCTCCTGGTGTAGTGGCACACGGCTTTAATTCTAGCGCTCTAGAGGCAGAGGCAGGCAGATATCTGAGAATTTGAGACCAGCTTGGTCTACAGAGTGAGTTCCAGGAGAGCCAGGCCTACATAGAGAAACTCTGTCTTGTAAAAAACAAAAATGAAAGAAAACAACAAAAAGCATTTCTCATCCACATTTACCAGGGAGATTAGATATAGTTTTTTTTCCTTTGTGTGTGTTTATCGAGTTTTGGTATCAATGTAATTCTGGATTCACAGCATGAGTTTTATGGTATTTATTTCTCACTTCTTTTTTTTTTTTTTTTTTTTTTTTTTTTTTTTTTTTTTT
>NW_026067936.1:6888051-6945247 GCF_014885135.2 Alexandromys fortis
GTGAAAGGTGATGCTTCTGTGATTTCCCTCTCTGTTTCCTTATCCTTAGTGTATAGGAAGGCAACTGATTTTTTGGAGTTGATCTTGTATCCAGCCACGCTACTAAAGGTGTTTATCAGCTGTAGGAGTTCTTTGGTAGAATTTTTGGGGTCGCTTATGTATACTATCATGTCATCTGCAAATAACGAAAGCTTAACTTCTTCCTTTCCAATACGAATCCCCTTGATCCCCTTATGTTGTCTTATTGCTATTGCTAGAACTTCAAGCACTATATTGAAGAGGTATGGAGAGAGTGGACATCCTTGTCTTGTTCCTGATTTTAGTGGGATGGCTTTGAGTTTTTCTCCATTTAATTTAATGTTAGCTGTCGGTTTGCTGTATATTTCTCACTTCTTTTGAGATAGATTGGTGGCTTATGTGTTGCAAGTAGCTGAGGTTAAAGACATATACTACCAGGTCTGGTGTGCGCTTTTGCTTTCACTAGTTGAATACTACTTAGCCAACTACTACTCAAATACCTATAAGAGAAAAACTTGTATTGACTAGATACTCACTTGCTCTTGTGCTATGAAAATGGCCTGAAACCATGTGTAAGTGAACAGACAGGACTAGGGGTTGATAAAAATTTATTTGCAAAATCAGACATTGACCAGATTGAGCTTGTCAGCCACAGTGTTCTCTTTCAGTGTTTTGTCTTTTTCTGTCACCTGATTTGATGGTTGGTCAAACTATTATTGTCTACATCCTATACTGTAGCTTGATTATGATTTGATTCTTCTAGATCTCCATCATGACTAAAATCTAGGTCCCAGGGTGGCACTGTGTGAGGTGAACCTGAGGCTAAAGGTCTCAGGCATGCTTGAGAAGGTTCTGGAAGGGCGTGGTAGTTCTCACATCAGGGTTATTGTAAAAGTCTTGGGCTGGCCCTGCTCAGTTGTGTCTTCTTGCCAGCTTAAGAAGTTGATGATTCTTGCCACCTGCACCCACGTTTACCAGGAAATTATCACCAAAAATTGAGATGGTGCAGATGCCATGGTCTAGAGGCTTCAAAACTGTGCACAAAATATGTTCTTTCTTTCTTTCTTTCTTTCTTTCTTTCTTTCTTTCTTTCTTTCTTTCTCTTCCTTCCTTCCTTCCTTCCTTCCTTCCTTCCTTCCTTCCTTCCTTTCTTTCTTTCTTTGGTTTTTCGAGACAGGGTTTCTCTGTGGCTTTGGAGCCTGGCACTAGCTCTGTAGACCAGGCTGGTCTCGAACTCACAGAGATCCACCTGCCTCTGCCTCCCTGAGTGCTGGGATTAAAGGCGTGCGCCACCATCGCCTGGCATAAAATATGTACTTTCTTGTGTTGATAGTTTTATGTCAACTTGACAAAAGTAAAGGCATCTGGGAGGTGGGAACCCAACGAAGAAAAAGTCTCTAGAATGCGGGGCTTGTAAGTAAGTCTGTAGGGCATTTTCTTAATCAGCGATTGGTGGGAGAGGTCTCAGCCCATTATAGGTGGTGCCTTCCCTGGGCTGGTTGTCCTGGGTTCTATAAGAAATCAGGCTGAGCAAGCCAGTAAGCAGCACTCCTCCATGACCTTTGCATTAGCTCCTGCTTCCAGGTTCCAGCCCTGTTCAAGTTCTTGTCCTGACTTCCTTCAGTCATGGACTTCCAATGTGACAGTGTAAGCCACACGAATCCTTTCCTCATCAACTTGCTTTTAGTCATGGTGTTCCATCAAAGCAATAGTAACTCTCAGACACTTCTCATAAATGACCCACATGGGCTGTTTCACTGTTGTGTTGAGAAGCTGTAGGCATGGTTGCATAAGGAGGACATAAGCCTCCTTTTCCCTTCCCTGATTTCCTGGCACCCTTTGCAATAGTGCGAGGCTCCATCAGCGCATGCTCCCTTTCATGTTCTTTTCATTGATAGCAACTTGGCTTCTATCTTCCTTCCTTTGCCGGGAACTTGAGGAGTTAAGAAGCCATGTCTCACCTCTAGAAACTAACCCAGGACTTGACACACAATAAGGGGCTGTAAATTGTTCAAGTCAATGGGTGAAGACAAAGCCCATGCTGTTAACCACTCCCTTCTATATTCAGAGCTTGTGGGAAGCCATCCTTCCTTCCATTTACCTCTCCTCTTCCTCTTTGGCTTTCAGTCCTTGGGCTTTAATAGTAGGAAACGAAGGCCACAATTATCTAATAGTTACATTCTTGAATGGAGCAAAATGCCACAGAGATATTTACCCTCAAACACATTTCTTTGCTCTACATGCTCACCTTGTTTGCAGCTATGTTCTCATTAGAGCCATAAATCCTGGGATATTGTTTCCTTCAAGCTGTGTGCTGCCGCCGCTCTGGCAGTTAACGGTCACAGCTCCGGCTCTGTAAGCAGGAAGGGGCTATTTCTGAAGTTCTGTTACCTCATTACCATCCATAGATCCGGAAAAAGCTTTCTCGTGTTCCTCAATATCGCAGGTATTATTAGGCGCATGGATTACTCCAAGTGGTCAAATACAGCTTTATCATTTGGGTTGGGGGTGGGGAAGAGAGTGAGCGAGCATGAGAGAACTGTGTTATCGTCAGGATAGAGAATGAACACACGCCATAATGGCAGCTTAGGCCATCAAGAGAGAAGTCTGTGAGAGTTAAGCAGAGCAGCTGATGTGGACAGAGAGTCAGCTGAGAGCCCTTGCCATTCTGAGAAGCTTCGGTTTCATCTGACAGGATGCCAGAGGCTGAGGAACTCAACTACTCCCGATAGCAAATTCACAATGCTGCAGAATTGCTACAGTCTCCCACGGCAGCCGCTGAGTATTGGGGCAGCACTTTCGAATTCCAGTTTTCATTTAGCTTTTGTTAAAATAACTTCATTTCCCTCTTTATAACTTAATGAACATCTCTACAATCCTGACTTTTCTCTCTGAGCTTACAGATCCAACAAATATTGTTTTGTTTACTGTTCCTAGGGATCTGGGCCTCATAGGCTTCCCAGTGGGTATTTGTCAACCTTGGCAGGTTTAGCAATCTGGAAATGGCCGAAAGCATTCTACTTAGATGGCAACTTCCATGTGTCTCTTCCTGCACTGTGTGGTAATGGAGACCGGGCAGGAATCTATGCTCATCAGTTATGGCAGCTGCTCGGGCGGCAACTTGAGGGTTTGAAGACATTAATGTCTTCTGGTCTAAGATGTAGTTTAAGAATTAGCTTTAAATAGAATATGCTTTAGGGGAATAAAAACAACATACAGGAAAGCCTTGCAGACTCAGACTGGAAATTCACCCGTGGGTATGTGGCCTGACTTCAGTCACATGGATACAACATCTTCTCTGCCCACATCTGCACCCTGTCTGGTTGCTGATTATCAGCTAGAATCGACTTCTCACATGGGACATTATAAAAGACTTCTAGCTGAATTGTCATCGTTCTGTCTTGGGACGCCTCACTAGTGCACCATAAATATTTGTGAGCTATGCGAAAGAATGAATGAATGAATGATGAATGGTCCACGTGAATAAAAAAGGCCTCTTAGGATCGCAAAGTTAGCATTTTGGCCCTAAACCACCTTTATTTGATGTTTGTTCTTGATACTGTTTCTGATCTCAGCTATGATCACATGTGAAGTGGATTTCTAAGAATGATGGACACTCCTGCTGGTATTACTTCTGTTTGTTTGTGACAGTAGCAGTTTGCAGTGTAGACCAGGCTGGCCCAGGACTTGGGTAGTTCTTCCACCGCCTCTGGGGTTCTGGGTCCACAAACGTGTGCCATTGTGGTAGGTTTCGGCGACACTTTACATGCCTTATTTAGAAACACTGGGCTATGGTTTTGGGGGCACTTTACATGCCTTATTTAGAAACACTGGGCTATGGTTTTGGGGACACTTTTGTTTGCTCTTGTTGGTCCAGATGCCAATCAGTAAGCAATCACTGCCGTTGACTTTGCATGGGTGAGGCACCTGTACTCACGGTGTCCTGTGCAGCCCTCAGCACCCGGAGAGAACATCTTTATTCTCAGCACAGATGACAGTTAAGAGACTGGGTCAGTTAGATTTAAAATGCAAATCTTCAAATCATGCTTTCTAATGGCGCTCAGTGTGGTCATTAGGATAAGCAAACACATTAGGCATTGAGAATAGATGCCGAGACAAATGTGATGTAGGGGGAAGACACTTCCTCTCCGCCGTGTCATTTCGGCTTACAACCATGAGCACCATGGCTCGCTATAATTCTCTGCAATAACATTTAATTCTTCAGCTAAATTGCTGGATCGGGCATATTTCAAGCTAATTATCTGGCATTATAAGATTATATTTTGTTCTCTAATAGCTTTTCAGCATTTTCGTTTTATTAGAACATTAGTGATTCATAGGGATTTTTTTTCAATGTAAAAGATAAACAATGATCATTTGTCTGGGTTGTTTGGTCTCGTCGCTGTGTGGAGCTCAAGCTGTGACTTGAGGGGGCCATCTCGAGTCACACACAGCTCCAAGGCTGGTTTGTACTAATCTGTCTCTCTGTCTGTCTCTCTCTCTCTCCCTCCCTCTCTCCTTTCTTTCCCCTTAATCCTCCCCCTTTTCTGTTACATACATTTTTAGACTAGGAAGCAGTCAATGTAAAGACTAACAAGTCACCGTTCCAAATGAACTTCAGATCTGTGTGTAAGATACTCTTTAATGAAGGTGTAATCGGATGGAGCAAACCCCTGCCTTGGGTCTCAGTCTCAGCTTTCCTTGCTCCCTGGCCACTTCTTTTTCCTTTGTGCTCTTCCTAAAGCGGACTCCCCACTCACTTTCAGCAGGAATTCTGATCAGGAAGTTTCTAGCAGTCAATGCATCTTAGATTTCTATGGCTGGATAATAGCTTTTTTTTTTAACATTTTTTTAATTTTACAAACCTCTCCCTGTTCCCCTCCACCCCTCCTCCCACTCTCCCTACCTTCTCCCCACTCTACCCCCATTCACTCCTCAGAGAGGGTAAGGCCTCCCATGGGGAGTCAACAAAGTCTATCACATCACCTTGAGGCAGGACCAAGGCCCTCTCTTCTGTATGTATGTTGAGCAAGGTATCCTTCCATAGGGAATGGGGTCCAAAAAGTCAGTTCTTGATCCATTTGCTCATATTATCGCTCCTCCCTCTCTTTGACTGGACTTCAGGAGCTGAACCCAGTGCTTAGCTGTGGATCTCTACATCTGCTTCCATCAATTACTGGATGAAGGGTCTATGATGACAATTAGGATAGTCATCAATCTGATTACAGGAGAAGGCCAGTTCAGAAACCCTCTCCATTATTGCTTAGGGTCTTAGCTGGGGTCATCCTTGTGGATTCCTGGGAATTTCCCTAGAGCCAGGCTTCTTCTACTAGCCCCATAATGGCTCCCTCTATCACGATGTAAGAGCAGCTTTTAAACAAAGAAACAAGAAAGCAGATGATATTTACCTAGAGTAACATTGCATGAGCTTCACAAAAAAAAAAAAGAGTGGCTAGGATTGCGGATAGCCTTTCCTGTATCAAAGGGAGGAACTATTATCACCATCTTTATTATCGCCCATTTGATAAACAGACTACTTGAAGGCAGTGACAGAGCACCTTCTCTGATGGTCAGATTTCGGACAAGCTGTCACGACAGTAGACCTGTTCTAAGTGAGAAGTCTGGGAGGCGGTTACAGGCTTACTGGCCTTTCCCAAGCATTTCATATTTCCCATATGAGTGGAAAAAGGGGAGAGCCTGCTGAAGATGAATTGGTCATGGCTGGCTTTCCTGGCCAGTGCCTGACCAGAGAGCTTGTTTCAGCTTGCTTAATGGATGTCATTGATCCAGCAGACGTTTGAGCAGAAAGTGTCCCTGAGACAGTCCTGGCCTTGAGAAGGCTGAGCTCCTTAGAGATCAAAGGGAAAGGCCTTCCAAGCTTCTGGGAGCAGCTACATTCATTTGCAATCTCAGTGGGACAAAGATGTCTTTTGATTGCACACTAACCATGGGGCCATCAGGAAACTGGTGACCTTCAGCCACAAAAGAAAACCAGGAGGAGGAGGGACAGCCAAAGTGACCTTGGTGACAAAAAGCACTTCCTCACAGGGTCAGCAGTCAGCAAACTGTGCCAACTGACATTTTGTCCGTGAGTCGCTCCTTAAGTATTTGGAGCTGGGGCATTCATCCCACTCCTGTGGAAACCCCCAAGAACTCTCATAAATGCCTGCTTTCACTTTGCCTTTGTTAAAACAACTAAAATTCCCTTCTCACAATTGTCGGGGCATCCCAACAACACAGGCCTTTCTTTTCTGGCTTGCAACTCAAACAAATATTGTTTCATCTATTTTTTATTTAATTTTAGAAAATTTTACATAATTGGCTCAGTTATTTCTTGTGGGTACTCCAGCCTCATACCAGAGTTAACATTTTCCCCCCACATCTGGGGGCATTTTCTAGAACTTCCTGAAGGTGGCAGTATTGTGCATCAATCAGTGATTAGTAAAGAGATGAGGAACCAGTTAACGATTTAAGGAGTAGGTTGTAACTGACTCAAAATGAGCAGATTGTATATTGTGGAGACTTCTTTGTGCCTAACTATAACTACTCTTCCCCCCAAGAGACACTCACTCCAACGTGTATGTAGAGTGTAAAAAGACAAGACGAACCCTAAAATGCCATGTCAGCAGAGGGTGATGCTGTTATTATTTCAAATAGGCTCAATTCTATATAATTAATATGGTAATACCTTGGGAGTCTAGGGGTCATTAAGACAGCTGGCTGGGGAAATTCCAATGAGGTCAGTTCACCAGGAATCTTCCCGGAGGAAGGCCATTATCCTCTCCAACTTGACCCTCCAAGAATCTGCAACCCATGTAGCTTAGAATCTGACTCCTTTTTTCCTTTAAGGGACACGAAGCAAGAGCGTACAGATTTTTTACATTGATCCATGTTATAAATACCCTCTCAGTTATCTGAGGTGGGACCAAGCAATGGCACACTACAGTAAAACTAAGCCATCATCAAAATGGGGGAAAAAGCATTACCCATGATACCTATCGGAAAGGGGATTCTAGCCAGTCAAAATGAATGTGTTCCTGTAACCAATTTGCTCATTAGGGCAAACTTGGCAGCGACATCACAGTGCCACCTAGGAAGTTGATGAATAATTAATTCAGGCTCTGAGGGGAAATTTCAAGGGACATTGACCAAAGCCGCAAGGCTGAAGCTGAAGGTCAGTTACCACAAACAGGTCAGAGGTGGGAGGAAAGCCCCTGCGTGTCAGAGGCAGAGAATATCTACGTCTTCCCAGAAGACCTGAGACACAGAGTGTTTCCAGACTTCCAGCCGAGTCACTGTCTTAAGGTGTTTGCTTACTGGGGCTTTCCAGATGTTTAGGATTCCGAAGGAGAGGAGCCACTGTATCTGCTGTTAAAATGAGACAGCAGAAATGGCCAGCTGGTTTTGCTTGTTGCAATTATGAGTTGTCCGAATGCTGGGCTTCGCATCACTGGCAGACATTGCTGGACTCGCCCAAGGATCCTTCCCAGAGGCCAGCGCTAATGCTTTAGAAAAAGTCTCCTGGAAAGAAATGCCATTTACTGGAAACTCTGTGTCAAGAAAGGATATGGTTCTGATTGAGTAGTTCCTGGATAGCAGACACAGTGACAAATATTTTGAATAAACTATCTCATTTAATCTACATAATACCACATGAGGGAGAAATAAGAGTCCTTTTCATGTTATATATAAAAATCTGATTTGTACAGAGGTTCACTTTTCCAAAAAGGGGGTACAGAGCTGCCATTCAAACTGTGAATATCCTATGGAAAGGAAGGTTAAATATATTTATGAAACTATTGAGTGTGAGCTTGGAGACTAATGAACCATCGTGAATTTCTTTTCCTTTCTTTTTTCTTTAGAGATCTATTTATTACTTTAAGTGGATGGGTATTTATCTGCCTATACACCTGCACACCATGTGTCCACAGAGGCCAGAAGAGCGTGTTGGGTCCCCTGGAACTGAATTACAGATAACCACAGACCACCATGTGGGTGCTGGGTTCAAACCTGGGTCCTCTGCAGGCGCAGCCAGTACTCTGATGGCCAAACCATCCCTCCAGTCCCTCTTTTTTTGTCAATATGGGTCTATTAGTAAAAAATTAATGGGTTTTATTATATTTCAATGCATATATGCCAATTCGCCCCTCTGTATTTATCAAAAGTTCTTCCACTTACTGTTTTAAGTTAGCGAAGCATGTATCATGTCATTAATTAATTACTACATAACCTCAGATAAGACCCATCTTATCTGATGCCCACCAGTTTGGAGATCCTGCCCATGGACCAGTAAGTGTGCCGTGGGGCCAGCACTGGTCCACATTATAGGGATAGCTTATTTGTTATTTTACGGGACAAGGCTGGGGGCCCTAAAACAGGGGAAATGACCACTTGTTTCAATTACTGCGTCCCAGAGGCTTAATTCTCCATCAGTATACCCCGTCACTCAGGGTTTCCTGCTCAGTGTCAACCCCTTGTTTCTGCCATTACTGGAGACTCCACCCTTCTTGATTGAGTTGAAATATCTCCTTACAGAAAAGACCTAGGAAAAGGGTATATGCACAACCGTGGGCCAGAATGTTGAGTGAGAATTCTTTGAAGGGGGGGCATTAAGAAATACAAGCCATCTATTTGATATGTCACCCCTTCCAAAAAAAAAATCCTGCTGATCTCAAAGACATGCTTCCAGCATAACTTAGTATCCTGCTCTCCCTGGGTGTGTTGTCGTCTCTGATGTCCAAGGATCCCTGGTGTGTCATACAGTCTCTAAAGACCCACTTCTGAAACCAAAGCTGGTGCTGTGTGGAAGACTATGTTACTGGTTTCTTTAATTATATGTATTTATAGCAAGTATAGAATTTGGGGACACACTCAAAATCCATAGATACATTTGTCAATCTAGGGCTTTGTCCTTACAGTTATCATACATATGTGTAAGAACCATATATGATAGAACAGGTCTGTAGTCTCAAAACTCAAGAGACCGAGGCAGGGGAATTTTGAATTGGAGGCCTGTCTCAACAATGAACAAAAGAAAACAAAACAAGCCTTCAAAGAGCAAGAAAGGATTGTGGGCTAGACAGAAAAGTTGCTATTGTGAATATACTTGGTGAACAAAGGGTGTAAGTTGGGTATTTCTCACAGTAATACTCACACAGGAAACACAGGGCAATTTGTTGAAGTTTAGATCTCTGAATGACATGTTGAGTCCAGGACCTGGGCTCTTAGTATGTAGTCAGACATTAAAAGGCGCTAACTCACGATTTAAGTGGATCTGAGTTATAAGAGTGTGATCTTCAGTTCAAGAGTATGAATATCACTTGAGAGCTTGTTAGAAATATAGATTTTTTTTTAAACTTCTAGCTTAGGCATGTTGAAATAGAAATTGAGGATGGAATCCATCAAGCTGTGTTAACAAACCCTTGAAATATGACTCATGATGAAGTTTGAGGCTGACTTGCCTCTCAGTGGAATCTTCCACAGGCTTATACCATCTGAAATAGGTCAGACTGGGACTGGGGCCTCTGCTTCTAATGCTTCCCTGGTGATTCTCTGTTTGCTTGCAGGAGAGTACCAATGTAGAAGGACATAAGAACCTTCTATGACCATCTGTCTTTGGTTTGAGTACTTACCCCATCACTCTCTAGAGTAAGGGGATTTTAATTAGTAAGAGCCCATTCATGCATACCCTGTGCAAGCTTGCTATATGTGTATGCTTGGATGCACACATATGCATGGATATGCAAACACTCAAAACAAAGCCCAGTCTCTGTCTCAAAGTTTATTTTTTATCTTGATTAAATAATAACCATTTCCTCCTTCACTTTATTATAATATCTGAAAATTTACTTATAACAATAATTAGTTCAAAAGCAATTATATGTGGAAGTGAATAGGTATGTTATAAGAACTTTTGGGGATGGGCTGATTAAAAATGTCTTACATTTCTTTAGTGTGTGTCTGTGGGTAGATGCAAGTGTATTGTACTGTATGTGTAGAGGCCAGAGAACAACTCTGAGTGTCAATTCTGTCTGTCCTTCCACTATGTAGGTTCCAGGAACTGAATGCAGGTGGTCAGGCTTGACAGCAAGAACCTATACTCCACTGAGCCATCTGTAAGGCCTTAGAGAGCATCCGAGCTTGTACTTTTTACTATGACAGTGTTTAGCATTTTAGCATCTTCTCTTCAAAAGCCATTCATATATTCAACTAAATTTTTCTCAGATCTGAAGGAAATCATTGGCCACCATTCCTTGCAAGAGGTAAAGAAACTCACTACAAAGATTAAGCCAATGCCACCATCCATGGGGTGCAGAGATATTGTTAGAACCATATCCTTGTTATAACTTGAATCAACAGATTGTCTTATAAGTCCATATTTTCAAGAACTAAAGATAGAGTATTATAAACTCACCATTAGACCCAAGCCTCATGTCCCTGTAATTGAGGTGATGGTATATCTTTAGACACCCCTTGGTGTGTGTGTGTACACTATATGCACACACTCTGATTTTTAAAACTGATCCCTTCTCAGGATAAGACCTTAAAAACTAACCCTGTGTTTCATATACTGAAAACACAGACACAAAAGTTTTTGTTTTTCTATTTGTGCATTAGATGCTTGGGTAGATTTCCCCATTGGATTTTATTTAGTACCACAAAATGCACAGGGCATCCCCATCTTTATGCCTGTGGAGGTTAGGTCATAAGGAAAGTCACTGCCCTCTGGTGGTTCTAAGGCTTTGAAATGTCTCTGACGTGTCCTGTCTTTGTTATTACATTTTATTTTTCCCTACTGAGTTTAACCAGAACTGTGTGAGCGAACGTGGGTTTGGGAATGTCCACTGGAGCTTGGGGGAATCATCAGTAGATTCACAACTGGAGACAGTGCCTGCCCTTTCATCAGCGTCCATCAGTAGCCATCAGGGATGAGCAGGGCCCCATAAGACCCTCACTAAACCATGACTGCTTGTTGGTAGTTGGCCGTCATTCTTACTTGCTGTCTAGCATACTGTGTGTAATGGCTCCAGCCCTCTCTATTTTGGCTCTGTGCCATGATACCAATATCATCATCATCATCATCATCAGGAATGGCAGCATTGAACATTGCAAATTTAAAAGAACGTATCTTCTAGTTTTGAGTGACCATTTTTGGGAACATTCTACCATGGCCTCATATGTTCTAGAATTGATTGATGTCATTGTTTAGCAAGTCACAGAAGGAATTCATAGAATTTTCTCAAAACCTAACTTCTAAATATTTTTATCACATTATATCCAATTCCAGCTGTTTAATAGTGACCGTCAAGTAAACGCATTTCTTTTCAAAAGCTTCATGAATTTCTTTTTTCCACTAAAAGCAGTTTTCAGATTTCACCACTTGATGTATTAAATCTCCCTTCCCTTTTCTTGTAGTTGACATAACTGATCATAACGGTATCATTTGTTATTGATTAACCTGGAGAGGAATCTGCCACATGCAGACAAAATGCATTAACTTAGGTTAACTTATAGTCTTTTGGAAAGATGCCAGGTATAATCATCATTAAGTGGGATTTTCCCTTTGGTCTCTCTCTATACATTTACATTTCTTCTTTAAGGATGCCACAGGAAGTCTTGACAAGGGCTATTCAGCCATCAAGATTCATCTGGAGCATTTGCTTCTCAATTGTGTGTGTGTGTGTGTGTGTGTGTGTGTGTGTGTGTGTGAGTTCGACATGATTTGTCCTTAACATGTGTACTGGTTTTTCCTAGCATTCACCATGTCTTATGGCAGGTATTCACAAACCAATCTACTAATATTCTATCCCAGCAACTTGCCTACATTTTATGACAAGCTCACTAGTCCGTAAATGGCAGGACCCGTCTGTATGTCTTTGAGATAAGTGGGAACACATTTATATCCAGTCTCCACCAGGCCACAAAATACTCTACATTCTTATTCTCTAGGCAAACTCCATGAAGGCTGTGTGTTTGTACAGCCAGGGAAGTGAACTGCTGCAGAGAGGCCAGGTGCTGCTTTATTAGACCACATGCACCTATCAATATTTATTCTGTCAATTTCAGAATACAAGTCATGCTTGCTAACACAACAGAGCAATGCAAAATCCAAATTGAGTCCCTTCCTATCTCACAGTTGTCTGTTAACATTGTGTCGGTAGCCCCGGCAGTTCAAGAATGCATCCCTGCTCTTCTGTTTACTTTCCATACAACAAGCATGTGTGCTTGCTCTGTTAGCATGCTTAGCATTTCTCCGCTGTTTGAGAATATTAGGTGCTCTAATATTATTCTTAGAGTCTGATGCCAACTCTGCTCTTTCTCCCCCTCTTCTCTTTTTCTCTCCTTAAGTGCTTTCTGGACCCCCAAGCCCTGCCTCTCTTTTTCCTGGAATAAGTTCTAAAAGACTTCACAATCAAGGCTATTAGTGTCTTTAGGCGGCACCTTTTCTTTTATCATTTAGTTATGTGTGCACATGATTATGTACTAAGGGGTACTGTGAAGGAGGGCAACTTGTGGAAGTCAGTATATTCCTTCTGCAATGTGGGCTCTGGGGACTGATCAGATTGCCAGGGTTGGTGGGAAGTACCCTAACCCGCTGAGCCATCTTGTCAGCCCTCCCTCCCTTCCTTATTGAAACCATTTGTAACTTTACATGTTTTTAAAAGGATGGCCAGATCTCATGATTCATCTTCCTGCTTACCAGGTTAGAGATGAGTAATGGCGGAGGGGAACAGAGGATGTCGCCTTGTGTCTTGCTTATAAAGTGTGTCTGACTGGAGAATATGCTTTTTTTTTTTACAACAGGAATATGAAATTTTAGTAGACACATTGCTTACATTGGAATCAATTAACCAATTGAGCATGACTAATGACATTTGTATTTATTTCAAAAAGAATACCCTTTGAAAAACCTCAGATTTTAGAGGCAATTGGTTCCATGAGATTAGTTCCTGTTGCCCCAAACCTACTTTGGTGCTAGCAATAATTGCTTGCTTCTTCTAGTTCTGCCCAGATCCAAAACTAGATGGCAGCTCTGTTGACCACGGCAACATCTTTGGCCATGAGTGGCATTCTATTTCTGCTTCCACTCTGCATGCTGAGTCTATCTGGGGAGATTACTGCTGCCATCTGAGATAGAATGTATGAATGTTTTATCTCTATATCCCTCACCCCTGCCCCCACTATTCTAGAAAGGCCCATGATGATAGACAGCAACATGAAGGCATAACACTTAGTTTCTTTCTGTTCTTTCAATACTCCTCATACTGATGCAAAGGATTTTATTACTCTACCCAACTCAGAAGTGCACCTGGCAGAGCCATTTGGCGCACGGAGTCCTTCCCTTGTCCACCGTGTTCGCTGGATCTTGGTATTGACCTGGAGCAGCCCATGTAATCATGACAGTCTCTCTAATGGCTTGTTATTAGCCTGCTTCCCTCGGGGAAATGGCGTGTCTTCAGAGAACATGGAGTCTTGAAGGATAGATAATAAAAAGCCTTTGGAACTGACATGAAACCAATTCTCTACAAAGATGCTGTAAAGAAACCAGTGTGGACTGAAGAGATGGCTCAGGGGTAAAGAGCACTTTCTGTTCTTTCTAGTGGACCTGAGTTTGATTCCAAGCACCACGTCAGTTAGCTCGCTACCACCGGAAATTTCAGCCTTGGGGAAGTTGATACCTTCCGGCACCACCCCCCAACACACGTGACAGACCCATAATTACACACAATCAGCATAAATAAAAGCTATAGATATAAAAATCTTTAGAATATCTTTTAAAAAATGAATAACATCTAAGTGGGGTTTTCTGTTCTTCACAGTCACAGTGGACTAGAAAACCTTTGAAATGTTCAGAGTACACAGGACACGGGAGAGAGAACAAATATAAGGCAAAGCCCTTCTCTGGTAAAGAGAAGGTGAAATGCAAAGTTTGGTAGGGTTCTGTCTTCTTACTTAATATCTTAGTAGTTAATTTGGCCGCTGATACAATTTAGTCTTCCTAGGAATTATATTTTTATGCTTTCTCCATTTTAGAGAGGCGGAAACTGACACTTTGAAAAGAATCTGGAATGAGGCACCATCCAGTTGTTTCCAGAGCTAGAAATCAGGGTGCGCAAACATTTTAGCTTGCCCAGAACTGTCCTGGATACAGCATCGAATGTCCTGCATCATTTCTGGGCTCTGTGTAAATAAGGACAACGGGTTATCTTCAAATGAACCAAAATCTGCAAGGCTCTGGGAATATTTTTTCTCCTCTATATAATTACCAGTTTTTATTGGGTCTTTAGAGCTTAACGATATTTCTATAAAAGTTCTCTTGAAGAACTATTAAAGTATTGATATTCATTTGTTGGAAAGAGAAACAGTGACCAATCCAAAGCTCCTAGATCAATGAATTCTAAGACGTCTTACTTTAAATATATCAAGATATTTTCATGACTTCCTGCATTTCTCTTGGTTCAACTTTCAACGTAGTCTCTGCAGCAGATTCCCCCCCCTCCCCCCCGCTTGACTCTTATGAATCTGATTTTGCTGAGGCTTGCCTTCCTCAGAGTGGGATGAACTCGCTCAGTGGTATGGCACATGCTCAGTGGTACAGCACTTGCTTAGCATGGCAAGCCCTGGATTCCATTCCCAGCACTGCAAAAATAAATAAGCAAACAATATTTACTTTATTGGAAGTCACCCTTTCACTTGAATAGCCTGCAAATAGCTTGTTTGCATTTAATTGAGAAACACAGGAAAAATGCTGATCTACTGAAAAGAAACAGAAGTCATGGTATTAATTCTCACTCCAAAATTTCCGAGTGTTTTAGAAATATTCCTTACTGGAATCTAAGTTGTTTTGATTCTTCAATGTGGATTAAGTTATTTTCACATTTCTTTGGCCCAATGTGCAGGATAGGTTGAAAGCTTGTTAAAATTTATATAGTTTATCTGCTTGAGTGTTTAGCCTTCACATACGCACGTACACCAACTGCATACCTGGTGTCTGAAGAGGTCAGCGGGTGTTGGATCTTCCAGAATTAGATTATGGAGAGCTGTGAGCCACCATGTGGGTGTTCTCTGCAAGAACAACATGCGCTCTCAGAACTGAGCAATCTCCCCATTGCTTATATCCCCCTTTTTATAGGTGAAAGGGATTAATTTTGGATCACAGGTAGGTTGAGGGTACAGTCTATCATGGTGGGATTGGCACGGATGGAGCTCATCCCAGTGTATCCCCAATTAGGAAGGAGAGAGAGAGAGAGAGAGAGAGAGAGAGAGAGAGAGAGAGAGAGAGAGAGAGAGATAGTTGAGCACATACCTTGGGGATGATGGTTCACCACACTGGTGATCACGCCAATGGCTCCTAGGATAATCATCAGGAAATGCCTCCATCTCCACTTGCAATAGAGATGAGCAGGTTCACAGCATCAGCTTTTGTTAGCAGCAATGTCATCTGGATTGCACTGCTGAGTCATAGATTCTTCTGCTTTTCTAATCTGTCACCTCTTAGGCTTGCTGTTTAAATTCCAGACCATGCCAGAATAGGTAGAGGACCAGAACAGGGGTGATTGCCGACAACCTTATATCTCCACCTCCCTTTCTTCTGATGCTGAAAAAACAAAGGAAAAAAAAAACCATCCATGAAAAGTTGCTGTGAGTCAGGTATCTCTAAACACACATTCACCTTCTAACACATCTGTAATGGGTACCTCTGGGTGCTGGGCCCTGGATTAGAGTTGTGGATAATAAAAGCTCTTGTCCTCTCTGTGGACCTTCTAACCGATGTGGGTGATGGGGACTATTCCACAATATCTTGTATCTACGTTAGAGAGGTTCCTCCAATACATCAAAAGATTATTGAACATCTACTAGCTGCCGAGAACCTCCCTAGCATGCTGTGGGTAGAGATACACATGAAAAGGACTTCATTCTCAAGGAATATCTAAAGCATGGTGCTCAAGACCAGCGTAATAATAATTATTAGAAGGCATGGGTGAGCGTAATAGAGGAGAAGATGAAAAGGTTGTATGACAGCAAGCATAGGAGAGAGCAGGGACTTGGGTAATTGTGTGTGACATGGAGCAACACACATATACATACATATACATATAAACTTATACATATACACACACACATGACTGTGAGTGGGAAAAGTGCTTGAAAGGAAAGGAGATATTTTCCAAGGCCAAGTTCATCCAGCTAACCTTGTAGAGAGGCTGCAAGAGAACTGAGGGATGAGTGTTGCCTTGGGCAAGACACAATTGCTTTTCTGCACACTGCCTCCTGGTATGTACCCTGCATCTGTCAACTCTCCTGGATTTCTTCCTGCCCCCCCCCCTGAACCAAGAAATGAGTTTTAGGGTCTCACTGGGTGGCTCATGTTTTTATTTTCAGTTCCCATCCCCCTGAGCAAGAATCCCCACAGTTTCTTCAGCTGTCAGACCCTCTAGCCTCCCATATAACATGCTCCAGAGGCAGCGTTCTCTCTTTCTCTCTCTCTGATTCCTCTTATGCCCTTGTCTGATGTTTCTGTTGTTGTGCACATTTTGCAATGACCTGGAGTCAGCTCTTCATGCCTGAGGAAAGTTCCCTGCATGTTAAGGAAACCAGGCCATGGGGTGGTAAATTAATGACAACTGGACCCTTTGTCCCTCACTTTAGAGGACATACCTACTGAGACGGAGATAAGGATGACAGTGATCACCTGGTTAGGCAGAAGTTCTGGAGACGTGAAATGATTTGAAGCAAGGACTCTGTGCCGTGTGCGTTAGCTTACATTTTGCTGACACTGACTGCTTCTCATTTGCATTCTCTGTAAATGATGAAAAAGGGCTTAAAGTAGACTACATTACAGACACCTTCCCGAAGGAAAGGACTCTTAAAGTCCCACAACCATGAGTTCTGTCAAAGTTCCTTGGATCTGTTCAAGTGATACAAAGCTCTCTGTAAGAATGTCACATCTTCGGGGACCATGGTGTCTAGCGATATTTCTATTTGGCATCTGAATTTCGGAGGGAAAGACATTACCATTAAAATGCAGAATTCTTAAGCTCTTAAAAGTCCTAAAAATAAAAAGTGAGGACAGATGGAGGCAACAGCAGGGCCCGACTCCAAATCAGGGAGGCATGGGATGTCTGGTGTCAGGCCCCTGCCGGAAATCTGCTAGCACCCCTAAGCTCTTGAGTGCGGTGATTCATACTGAGGGTGATGGGGGTGCTGCTGCTGTTATGTCTATGTAGTACTACTGAGTAGACAGCAAACATGGTTTCTTTAATTATTTAAGCATTAAAGAAAAAAAATATTTGTTGACTCTCAGTACCCAAACCCAATAACTGCCTTGTTTTCCAGCCTCTATCCAAAGCTTTATTCCCATGTGTATGTTTTTAAATGTTGCAACCACATTGCATGCATAATTTTATGGCTTGCTTTTCTTTCTTTAAGAACATTATTTCACAGATATTTCCCATGTTGCTGTAAAGTCTTTTATATGTTTGATGAGTGAATATTCCTGCATTAATGCTTTATGATATGCAGACAAACTCCCTTGCTGATGGGCCTTTTGGAAAGCTATGGTTTTGAGTGGACTTCTTAAAAAACTTTTTAAACATTTAATATATTATTATTTTAATCATCATTATTAGTGTGTGGGGTATGTATGAATGTGGATAAATACATGCCAAAGTGCATATGTACAGACCAGAGGATAATTTTGGGGGAGCTAATTGTTTCCTTTCTCTTTGTTGAATCAAGTTCTCTCTCATTGTTTCTATTATGCTGTGCTGCGCACTCTAGGCTAGGTGGCCCATGAACTTCCAGGCAATTATCTTGTCTCTGTCTTGCATCTTTCCACAGGAGTGCAGGGAGTACAGGTGTGTGCCACCACATCAGGCTTCTCATCAGACTTCTGCTTCTGCCAAACTCACAGTTATGTGGGTCAAAATTAGGTACCAGGAAGTATGGGGTCAGAGTACCAAAAGTTGAATCTGTGAGGTGGAGACTTGCTTTGAGATCAGGGTTAGAGTCCAGGTTAATATGCAAAGAGCTTGTCTCTCTGTTCCTTTTTCCCACCACCCTTCCTCCTGCATCTTCCTTTTTAACTGCTTCAAAATTTGTTTGAAGAAAGAGGTCATTTGAGAGCCTAGTGGTGAAAGTCCCTAACAAAAGGTATTTTGTTCGTGCAACAGTATTAGCAATATGAGAATAATCTCTTGGTGATATTGATTAAAACTAGATATTTGAAAGAAGACATAGAAATAAAAAGTACTTGTGGACATTTTGGGGCATATTGCTAACAAAGTATATACGTCACCATAGAGATTCTTGTACATCCTCATTTATTGGCTGCTCTATTCACACTGTCTAGGAATGGGATCAACCTAGATGTCTCCCAGTAGATGAATGGATAATGAAAAGGCACAGCAGAACTGTATATACAATGGAAATTTATTTAACCATAAAGATAAATGAAACAAGAACTTTACAGGAAAACTGATAGATCTGGAAAATGTTTTAAGAAGGTTACCCAGACTTACAAAGACAAATATAACACGTTCTTTCTTGTATGTAGGTCCCAGTTTTAAATACATATATGCATGTATTTATACACATATACACATGTATCATGTGACCAGAAAGTGGATGAGGAGAGAAGTGTTGAGGAAAGGAGGAGGTAATAGAACCCCTGTGACATGGAGGTAGATAAGAAGCCACTGGGTGTGGAAGGGCAGGGGGTGGGCAGGAGATGATCAGAAACAAATTACGTTTGAAATTGCCACAGTGAAATCTAATACTTTGCTCATTAAGCCTTAAAATTCGAAGAAAGTGCTTGTAGGCAGGGGTTTATTTATAAACCTAAGGCCATGCGCATCATGGGGCCACACTGAACGTGCCCGAAGGCACTATTTCCTCCTGTTCTTCATGACTCAAGATAAATATGCTAGTTGCATGAACCGACATATATTCTTTAGCAATCATGACAATCATGTACCGTGATGTATCTATGCCTTTCTTTACCAGACAATTGTTTATTCAGTCAGTATTCACTGGGCAGTTGTTGTACATGAAATCACTTAAATTCTAATACACTCTGAGATTACCACAGTTATAAAAGAAGATGACCTTGATGTCCTTGAAGTTATTAGAATTAAAGATAAATTGAATTATACAAGACTTTTTGCGTAGGAGAAGTCATGGCAAACACTGATCAAATGAAGTTTACTTAGAAAACTTAAGAGTGCTTCGGGTTCAAATATAGGCCTGTCAACCAAGCGCTAAGACAGAAAACCTCCATGTTAAAGAGCATCTCACTTATGGGGAGCCAAAGAGAAGCCGTCAAGAAGAGTGGCCTTGTGACTTCAGCTGGCATTTGCGACCAGCAGGAAGAGCAAACCTTGGCAGCTTTTCTCTCGATGCCAGCCTACTTCCTGTTTTGAGTCTGTTCTGAATTGGAAGCTCCTTTTGATCACTGGCAGGAAAAAGCAGGTTGTCAGAGCTCGGATAGGGCTGCTCTAACTTGACAATGTTGCCTCTCGCCCCATCAGCAACTCGTCCTTTAGGAGTTCTGATTGCTGTGAGACCAGGCAGGCAGGCAGCCAGCTCTCCCTGACCACCCTGTGCCAGGCCCTGGGCAGCCACTTTACATGCAGCAGTACTCTAGTTCCTTGGGTTGCATACTAGTTATGTGGTGACCAAGGATACTCCACTCCCCTAAGGTCACAGGGTAAACTAAGCAGATCTGGAGAGGAAGCCAGAGCCATTTGCAAGCTAATGGCTTATTTTCCCGCTCATCCCTTTAATCTTTTCTCTGCACCCCCACCCACGTCTATTCCTCTCTCACTCTTCAGTGAAAATCCACTCTAGACATATTTTCCAGGAGCAGCTATCCGAGCCTGAGTTCACGCAGAACTTCCTGCTATGTGGCCCTTGCCTCAGTGCCACCAAGCATGTTTGACCACCCAAGTCTCACATTCCCAAGTTACAACATGCACACACAATTCTGTCATTTTTATTTTAAATTTATTCTTTTCTAGCTCTTAAAACTAGTTCTAGAAAAATGTCCTAGAGCTGGGCAGAATGCTCAGTGGTTATGAGCACTTTATCTTCAAGAGGACCCAAGTTCAGGTTCCAGCACCCATGTGAGCTATCTTTCAACTCCCTGTGACTCAGCTCCCGGGCATCCTTTGCCTCTTTCTAGCCTCCGTGTGAACCTGTTCTCTAGCGTAAGCAACCCAACCTCCCAAACACACACACACACACATAAATAAAAATAAAACAAGAAACAAAATTATTTTAAAAGCTTGTCGCCTGAGGTCTTTGTTGCCCAAGGTGTTGAAGAGCGATGTCGTTGGAGGAAGATCACCTAACTGCAGAAAGATGTTTTCCACTAAAGGGAAATACTGTATAAGAAGATCATTGTGACCACTGAACCCTTAAATGTCAGGGACTATTTTTTTTCTATATGGATCATCTTGGGGGATATGAGTATATTATGAAATATTTTGTACTGAAAAACAAGTCCTTTGGGAAGAAAATGCTCACACAAACCTTAGTGGTTCCTTGATGCATCCTCCCAACTGTCTTATCTGCTGGGAACACTTGATTCTTCTCTGTGTGTTCTCTTATCTGAGCCCCTGGACTCATGTCTAATCCTCTTGGAAACTGCCTTTTAGGAGGTAATCAGCAACACACGTTATGAGCTTTGGTTCAAGGTCTCTTCTGGATAGGTGGAAACACTCTGCAAAGGCAGAACTGCTAATTGGTGGGCAGGGAGTTAAGCTTGGCTATTTTCCAGCAAGGCCCAATCCCTTCCCCAAGCTGCCCATCTTGTGTACTTTGCCTGGGATAAATCACCATTTCAAAATAAACACCCTTCTCCCTTTTATCGGAGGGGCTGCCGCCTGGGCATTTGAAACAGAATGCTTGTCATTTTAAAAGTTCAACAACCAGTTTAGGTTCTTGGGAAGGATTTTCCATTTCCCCAACTAAAATGCTAGTTTCTTAGTTCAAAGGATTTGAACTTTTGGTCCTACTTATTGCTGTAACTCTAGTAGTGGGCTGCAGTGGGTGTTTGTCGGGTGAAAGGCCGATGAATAAATGAAGGAGTGGGCATGACGACCTGAACTAGTTCTGCAGCTGTGGTGGAACAGCTGGATCTGAAGACTCCAGGGCAGAGACTTAAAACTGTGTCCAAGAGGCAGCCAAAGGGACTGCAGGCTGTACCTTCCATCTCCAATAGTTAGTTCAGCCCCAAGCCCTAACCTAGCTTATGGCCACCTTGGGTGCAGGGGAGGCTGAGGAGCAAGGCTATAATCAGGTTCTCTTGTTCCCTGAATTGTCTGTCAGTCTTCAGATCACACCTTCCCCTTCACTCGGGACACCTGGATCTCTGCCTCTCAAGTGGGGTTACAAAGAAATAAAACCTCTGCGTGCCATTTGCACATTCGTGGCGGTGAGCACAAGCCTGTTGTTTAGAGATGTTCATTTGCAATCGTCACCATGTCTCAGAGATGCTGGCAATTTCATTGAGGTTTTTTTTTTTCCTTGGAGGTGGGAGGAGATGCTTATCCCATTGTTTCTGCTCGAGTCTGCGGTGTTTCATAGAACACCTTTTTTCTCCTGGCTTGATCTTTGAGAGCTAGGCATGTTTTTAATTTAGACCTTAACCTTTGCTTTGACCCTTCACCTCTTCCTCCCAGGCCCACGTGACTGGTCCTTGCACCTGGACTGTGTGTAATGCCTATTCAATGTTCAGACTTCCTCCTGTGGCAATAGTCACTGTCACCTAGAGTAGGCTGCCTGCATCTGCTCCAGCACAGCTGATGACCTGCCAGCTACCCCAGAGCTCTCTTTAACTTTGTTTTGATTGTGACATGGGATTAGGGCCCGGGAGTCCTTACTGAGGCCAGGCTGATCTCCAGCTCAGATATATTTGTGCTTAGAAAGATGATTATACATATAGCTGACTTAAGAGTTCTTCCTTTTTATTTTCTCAGATGACTTTGTTCAATCCTTGAAGTCAGAGGTTAGGCTGGGCTGCTTTCTCAGGCTCTCACTGGAATGTAATAAAATACATTATTGAATACTTACATTAGAAATCCATAAGGTTGTATTTTCAACTTGAAGTTTGCCAGCATTATTTTATTTTCTATTTTGCTAAACTGGGATGTTTTATGATTTTCAAAGGAGATCAGAGGAGAAGCTGCTCTTACCTGAGCAAGGTTGAGAAGAAGATAAACAAGACTTGACCATCTGTAAGCAGTTCTGCCATTTTAGACTCCTCTGTTGAGAGGTCTCTGTTTAGGTCTGTACCCCATTTTTTTTAATTGGGTTATTTGTTCTTTTGATGACCAATTTGTTGAATTCTTTGTATCTTTTGGAGATCATCCCACTATCCAATGTGAGTTTGGTGAAGATCTTTTCCTATTCTGTAGGCTGCTGTTTTGTGTTGTTGATTATGTCCTTTGCTTTAGAGAAGCGTCTCCATTTCTGGAGGTTCCATTTATTGTTTCTCTCAGTGTCTGTGCTACTGGGGTTAGAAAGTGGTCTCCTGTGCCAATACATTCAAACTTACTTTCCTCTTTCTCTTCTATGAGGTTCAGTGTGGTTGGTTTTATGTTGAAGTCTTTGATCCATTTGGACTTAAGTTTTGTGCCTGGTGAGAGATATAGATCTATTTTTATTCTCCTACATGCTGATATCATGTTGATTCCAATTTTTTTGTATCTGTTGATATTTGCCTTTTACCTATTATTGGTCAATTTTTGAGAAGGTTCCATGAGGTACTGAGAAGAAATTAACACATATTCTTTTGTGTTTGGATGGAATGTTCTATAAATGTCTGTTAAATCCATTTGATTCATAACATCTGTCAGTTCCTTTATTTATTTGTTAATTTTCTATCTGACAGACCTGTCCAGTGATGAGAGGGAAGTGTTGAAGTCTCCCTCTATTAGTGTGTGGGGTTTAATGTGTTATTTAAGTTTTAGAAGTGTTTCTTTTACATATGAGGGTGCCCTTGTATTTGGGGCATAGATGTTCAGTATTGAGATTTCCTCTTGATGGATTTTTCCTGTGACTAATATGAAATGTCTTTCTTTGTTTCATTTGATTGATTTTAGTTTGATGTCTATTTCGTTATATATTAGATTAGCTACACTTGCTTCTTTCTTAGGTCCATTTGATTGGAAAATTTTTCCCCAACCCTTTACTATGAGTCTGTCTTTGAGGTTGAGGTGGGTAAGAATCACACCACATACAGCTGAATAAGACTTTTGATGAGATTTCTTCCCCAGCAGCCTGCATAACACCTCCTGGTACCATGAACACTAACCATTAGGAAAAAAGACTTCCAGCTCAGTTTTCACTTGATTTTATCTGTATTCTGTATCCTAAGTGTATGGTGTCTTCAACAATAAAGTCTCACTCTCTAGTTTTAATGGCCAACTAAGCACAGTAACAATAGCCTGTATTATTTTAGGAAGTTCTGACACTTCCCTGGGCAACTACTCATAGGGAGATAGAGTAAACCTGGTTACTAGAATGCTGGTTTAAAAACCTATGACTGAGGGTAGAAGGGGAGAGAAGAGGAAGGAAGGAGAATAGAGAAACATGTATAGCTCAATAAAAACAATAAAAAACCCTGTAACTACAGGGAGCACCATTATCTATCCATGCAAGGTATCTCTGTTCAAACTCTTGTTTCCTTTAATATATATTTGAGTTTGTTGTGTAGTAGGTTTATATATGGCTTTTCCATCATCTTGGTTGATCCTCTTCCCCCCAGCCCACACCTCTTACCCATGTTTAAACCTTTCCATACCAAGCATTTCCTGTGCTCTACTGTCCCTGCTCCCATACCTTGGCTCCATTCCATAGTTTACACGAATCTATTCTTGTTTCCTGACCTCTATAGAGACTCCAGTTAAATGTAGGAATCTAAATGTTTGTATCTAGGATCCACATATGAGAGAGAATATATAACATTTGGGCCCAAGTTACCTTACTAAGTATAATATTTTCCAATTCATCCACTTCCTGCATATTTTATTGTTTTCTTTAGTGCTGAATAAAACTTATAGCGTTTTTGTTATGCATTTATTAGCGAATGGTCATCTAGGCTGATTCCTTTATCTAGTTATTGTGACTAGATCAGCAATGAACACACATGCACAGTCTCTGCTGTGGGGCACAGAGTTCTTTGAGTGTTATTGCTAGGGCATATAATAGTTTTAGTTTTAGCTTTTTAAGAAATCTTGGTTTTGTGGGAAAGGCTTGGCAATTTATTTTAAAAATATTTTTTTTTATTTTCAGAAAAGTTTAAAGCTGGAGGAAAACTGAGTAGGAGACACACAGATTACCCAAATGACTCCCAGCTCTCTTGTAAATAGGCTAAAAAATTCTATTATATGAACATTGAACTTTAAATACTCCTACTGAAGGACATCTTGCTTTCAATATTTAAATTTATGAGTAAGGTTACAGTAAATATTCATGGGACAACTTTTATATGGACATAAAACTTCAGCTCATTTATGTAATACCTAAGACATTAAGTGTTGTATCGTGGAAAGCTTATTCTTATGCTTGCGAGAAACTTGTCAACTACCATATGTCTGAGTATTCCATTTGCAGTACCACGAGCAATGACTACTGACAGTCAGTTCCTGTATCTCTGCATCCTTGTCAGCACCTCTTGTGCTCTTTGCCCTTCTCTTGGTCATTTAGTTCTACTTCATTGTTGGAGTAATTTGAAATCCCTAAATGACATGCACTATTGAGCATTTTTTATGCTAATTTGCCATCTGTATATCTACTTTGGTATATAGATGTTATGCTTAGTCTAAATTTTGTCATTGTTTTGTTCTTGTTGAGTTTTATTGTTGCTTTTCATTGCAGGGGTGGTGGTGGTGGGGAGCGGTTTTAAACAGGGCAATACTTGAACTCCTGATCCTCCTACCTCCATAGCCCAAGTGCTGGGATTATAGATCTGCACCACCACATATGGGCTGTTGAGTTTAAGAGTTACTCTGTTTTCAATTCCAGTCTATAATTTGTGTGTTTTACAAAAGCAGCTCTTCTGTGTTGCTTATTTTTCATTCTCTATGATAGGCATGTTACACAATGGAATTTGAAGATTTTACTCTTTGTGAAAACAAACATCAATTTTCTTTCATATATCATCATGGCATTGGTGCTGTGAAAGTCACCTTCAAACCTAGACTCTTCCCTTGTTACTTTCTGCAGTTTATGTTGTTTGGGCCTGTGATCCATGTTGAGTTAATAATCCTCATGAAGTATGTAGATTCTTCCTTTTTAAAATTGAAAGTTCTAGTACTGCGTTATAAAACTTGCCCTTTGTTGACTTGATCTTCCCCTTTATTAAAGACCATTTGACTATTTGAGTGGACATTTAAAGGCTCTTAAATCTGTTCCATTGATCCATCTGTTCGTTCTTTCACCGGCACCACACTGTACTGATGATGGAAATTTTCTTCCAAGTCTGAAGTCAAGTAATGACTGTCCTCTGACTGCTCAATCTTACATTGGCTACTTCCTTTAAAAACTATGATATTATTAATCTTTAAGGGACTCACAAAGAACTTAATAGCCATACATATCACTGTGATATTTAATATATATTTATTGAGTGATATTTATATCAGACTTAAGATTTTTATCTCTTCATTCACCGTTTCTTTGAAGTGAAACTTTCAAAGTTCTCCCTTTGAAATGTATAGGACATAGCTGTCATCTGTAGGCAGCATACTTTGGAAAACTACACAAGAGAGCCTTAATTGTCTTAGGGTTTCTATTGCTGTGAAGAGACAGTCACCATGGCGATGTTTAATAAAGGAAAATACTTAATTGGGGCTGACTTACAGCTTCAGAGGTTTTGTAAGTTTTTGCCGTGGCAGGAAGCCTGGCAGCATGCAAGCAGACATGGTGCTGGAGGAGGAGCTGAGAGTTCTACATCCAGATCAGCAGGCAGTGTGAAGAGAATTGGGAGACACTGGGCCTAGCTTGATCAGCTGAAACCCTAAAACCTGCCCCCAGTGCCGCACTCCCCTCCAACAATGCCATACTTCTCCAGTGAGGCCACACCTCCTTATATGACACTCCCTCTGAGCCTAGGGGTCACTTTCTTTCAGTTCACCACATTAACCCTATCTAATTGAATGTGTCCATGTGCCAACCTCTCACCTCCTCCCTACCATTGGCCTTGAAGGCTCCTGCTAGCCACCCTTTTGCTCTCATTTCTGATTTTCCAATTTCATATGAGTGAGGTCATGCTTTGCTGACATTCCTGTGCCTGACTGATTACATTTATCACAACAATCTTTTATTCCGTCCATGCTGTCTCAAGTGATCTTCTCATTACTTAATTTTGCATTTATTTATTTATTTATTTATTTATTTATTTATTTATTTATTTATTGTCTATGTGTGTTCCACAGCGCGTATGTGGAGCTCAGAGGATAACTTGTGGTTGCCAGTTCTCCTTCCAGCTTCTGGGTTGCCTGGATTGAACTCAGATTGTTAGACTTGGTAGAAAGCATCTTTACTTGCTGGACTACCTTGCTGGCCTAGAAATTCTTATGGAGTATATATATATATATACATATATACATATATATACATACATATATATCACACTTCATGTATTTATGATAGACTTTCTGATTTTATAGGGGTTCATAGTTAATAGGTTGATTTGCATCTCAGAAGGCTCTTTAAACTTTGGTGTTTTGAATATTGTTGAAACTATTGAGACTTTTATGATTCTTGAAAATGGACTAGAAAATGGACTTTGATGATGTCATAAGTCTTTGGGAATGCTATGATTTGAATCTGAAATGTCCACACAATCTTGCATTTTGAATGTTTGGTCCTCACATGGTGGTGCAGTTTTGTGAAGTCTCCTAGTCTTAGACTGTCTTTACTTGGGGCTAGGAGCTTTGCTTTAAACAGACTACCATATTTCTGACATCTTCAACATCTTGAGATCCCTAGTGAATTGTAGAATTTTCCTTCAAAGCTTCATGCATTGCTCTGCTATAGGTTGCTTGCTGTCTCCGGAATTCACCCTTGCTACACACTGACTGGCTTTTCAGGCTTTCCTTTAAAACAGTCTATAAGTGGTTAACTTAGAAATTACTGTCTGAAAACTCCCACAGTCATTACCTGGGAAAACAATAGACATGCCAGCCAGGAAAGTAGATAGACAGTCTTCACTTTTCCTCCTTTCTCCAAATCCACCCGCCCAGCTTCATCCCCAGCTCTGTAGCAGACCATAGGATGTGGAAGGTGGCCTCCCCTTTCTCTCTGCCCCCATCTTAGGCATTTCACATAGATCTTCTACCACCTTCTTACTCACCACCACATCCCTTTGCCTCATCCACAAACTCCCACAAGCATTCCCTGGGAACAAAACAGACAGGCTCAGAAGGGGAGAAGATAGGTGGTGTCCACTCTTCTCCCTTCTCCAAATCCGATCCCCCAGTCTCATTGTGGTGGATGATGTTTTTGATGTGTTTTTAGATTGCAAGTGAACTAGAAGCAGTAATTAAAAGTCTTCCAGCCAAAACAAGCCCAGCACCAGATAACAGGTCTGTGGAAGCCAGAAGACAACTTTGGATGGCATTCTTCAATAGATGTCCACCATTATTTTGAGACAGGGTCTTTCATTGACCTGAAGCTTGCTAAGTAGTCCCAGGAGTTAATTTGTTTCTGCTTCCTCAGGTTCTTCTTCTTCTTCTTCTTCTTCTTCTTCTTCTTCTTCTTCTTCTTCTTCTTCTTCTTCTTCTTCTTCTTCTTCTTCCTCCTCCTCCTCCTCCTCCTCCTCCTCCTCCTTTTTGTTTTTATATTGAGACAAGGTCTCACTGTGTATCCCTGACTGAACCTGGATCTCCCTATCAGACCAGGCTGGCCTCAAACTCTTGATCTATTTATCTCTGCCTACTGAGTCTTGGGTTTAAAGACACATGCCTCTATAAATTTGTCCAGTTTCTCTTTTCTTAATAATGGTTCTAGGGGTGGATCTCAGGTTCTCATGCTAGCAAGTCAAGAACAATATTAAAGCTCTCTATTGCTTTAATCTTAAGGGAAGAGTGCTAGATAATTTTAAAGTTTCCAAAAGTCAAAAAAGAAAAAAAGAACAGAGCTTCATCCTGTTCAAGAAAAAAAAAAGTTCTAATTAACATTTTTATCTTCAACATTTTCTGAATGCTTTTATATATCCCCAAGGCAATTGATGTCATTTAAATTTTTAGTATAAGAATCCAATAGTCAATCTTCTCATTTTTATAGCTGTTAATGCCACATAGTTCATCTGCTCTGCAGATTTGCATTGCCAAGTACATATGGAGGACAATCAAAGATGCCCACGACACTTGTGCCTGCTTAGTTTAATACACAGTCATCTGAGATAAAGGGCCGACTCCTGCTCTTTGATAGTGAGCTCAATCATTTTCCCCTCTGGGTAAATATGTTCTCATTTTAGTGTTTCTTGTGTGTCTCTCTCTATGTGCCCAGAGCATCACATTTATTCCCACAGTTCATTTGCTATTCAGCTCCTGGCTGTGACATAGACATCAATCACTGGAATACATACAGGCACTCTCCAGCTCCCGTCCTGCCCTTCCAAGTGGGATTCATAGGGAAACCTGAAGCAATGGTGGTTCTGCATGCTTGCAATTTGTGCCTGTCTTGGACATGTATAAGACAGCTTCTAGTATGATAGCAAAAGGAGAGGGAGGTCGAAGAATTACAATGATAAATATAGCAAGCTTCATGCTAGAATACATAGAATACTTTATTTTGTTTAATTTTCACTCTAATATGTGCAACGGGAATTATGATTTTTCTTTTTATAGATTAGAAATTGTTGTTTCCAAAAGAGTAAGTGGTCCTTCCATATCATTCTCCAATCTACTTACATCTTTTCTAAGTCTTTTCTTATATTATGTAAATGTGTTAGAATTCTTAGAAGCTTAGAAAATAAATACTCCGCTAACCATAATTCTGTATCAAGTCTCTTCCTCATGGCCAATTCATGTTCATGTGTGTGTGTGTGCATGTGTGCACATGAGTGTTGAATCCTGATGACAACCTTGAGTGTCATTTTTTGTTTTTTTGAGACAGGGTCTCTCATTGGTCTGGTGCTTATGACCCTCACAACTGGGGTTAAAAGTGCATGCTACCATGGCTGGCATTTGTATGTGAGTTAGGGAGGTGAAACCCAAGTTCTTAGGTTTGTACAGCAAACATTTTACTCACTGAGCCCTCGGTTAACATCATAAAGGAAACAGCCTACATATTGATAGGTATTCGCCTATATTCATGTTGTAAGTTTTTAATTTTCCTAATTTGTTTTTACCCAGTATCCATCTGGCATTGCCCGTCATTGTAATACATCACAGTGCTGGCCATGCCATCCATATGAGACTTGACTCAATACCAGGGCTGTTATCCAGATTAAAAGTTAATTCAAGAAGTCTGGAAACGTGTAGAGCACAAAAGAGCCCTCAGTAAATAATAAATATTGTTGATATCTGTTGGCAATTGTTGATGTCAGTTGGCACAATGGTTGGGGTTTATATCCACTTTAAGTAGGAAGTATATTTTGTTTAGTTCTTTTATTCCATTACTGCCTTTGAACATAAATATAACTTATCCTACTCTGGGCTCTACATTACTTATTATTTTAGGTTTATTTTTATTTGTAATTATAAATTTATTTGTCATTTGAATGTGTTTGAATGTTTTCACCATATAAAAGCATGTGTAAGATATACAAGCCTGGTGTCCATGGATGTCAGAAGGTGATAGATGGAAAAGGAGTTACTGATGGTTGAGAAACATCCTGTGAGTGCTGAGAATTGAGCCAGGGTCCTCTGCAAGAGCAATGAATGATCTAATGTGCTGAGACATCTCTCTAGCTCCTGGGCTATACATTATTTAAAATCAGTTATACTGGGGTTGTTAATAGCATTCATTAATCTGCAAGCAATTTGATAAGCATCTGTTTTTGGATTCATGAGATCATAGTCATAATTATGAGACAGTACTTTTGTGACCTTCACATTGTCTTCATCCCCCTTTAAAATTAGTCTGCTTTGTATTTCATTCTCGGTTAACACTGCTCTCCTTTCTTTCATTCTTTTCTCAGATTTTGCATACATGTATACTATTTAATATTTAGACTATTGAATCTAGTTTCTCTCTCAGTGGTGTAGCTTGGTTGTTGACTGTTACCCAAATATCAATGTGTTTAAAGCTTTGTCTTCAAGGTGTTGATATTGGGAGCATTGGATCCTTTAAGTGGTGAGGCCTAGAGTCAATTTTAAGGTTGGGAGACATTTTCTTGAAGGGGACCATGAGATTTTTTCTAATCTTTTGCTTCCTGAAATCACACACACATTATATATGTGTGCATGTGTAAAATATATACACACATGTGTACATGCATAAATAAATATTTATATATCTCTCAAATTCCATTGTTGCAAAGAATATTCTCTCTGGATTGAAGTGTGTTATCCCCTTTGTAAAAGACCAAGTTACTAAAATGGTGTGGTTGTATTTCTGGCTGCTTTTCCATTCCATTAATCTATCTGACTTTAATTTGGTCTGGTCTTTTTGTTTTAGGGTTGTTTGTTTGTAGACAAGGTTTTATTACCTAGCTCTGGCTGGGCTTGATTCTCCTGCCTCAGCCCCTTGAGGGTTGGGATGACAGGCACATGCCATTGGCTCTCCTTTTCTTAAGTTTTCTAAATCAAAATCTTAGGCCACTAATTCAAATGTAACTTTTGTTAGAATATGTTCTCACACAAGCATTCAATCCTGGAGTTCTCTCTGAGCCCTTTCTTAGCTGCTTCTCACAGTTCTGAGGAGTTCCATTTGCCTTTTTGCCCAGTTTAGAATATATTCTAATTTCCTTTCTGGTTTCATTTCTGGTTTCATGTGTGATGTGGTGTACGTTGTTCAACTTCTGCATGTTTGAGACATTTTCCAGATACCTTTCTCAGTGGCTTTTGATTTCACTGCATTATGGCCTGAGCACATTCTTGGTGAGATTTCTATCTTTTAAAGTTTTCAAGACTCATTTTATGACCTAGCATATGGTCTGCTTTGGTAAATGTTCCATGTTCAAGAAAAATGTGTATGCTCTGTCGGAACTGTGGGAAGTATTCCGTGAATGTCAGTCAGGTCACGGCAGCTGAAATAGTTATCTGCGCATTTTACATCTTTCCTGCCTTTCCATCTGCCCTTCTACCATTTGCTGATGGAGGAATGTCACAGTCGTCTATAATATAAATGCACCTATTTCCTAGTTCTGTTCTGTTGTGGCTTTCTTTCCTGTTTTAGGCCTTTCAATTTAGTTGATATAGTTTGAAATTCTTTTGTGATATATATAAAGGTTCAGTGTGGCTTTCTTTCCTGTTTTAGGCCTTTCAATTTAGTTGATATAGTTTGAAATTCTTTTGTGATATATATAAAGGTTCAGTATCATTATGTGTCTCATTTTGTCTAATTAGCAGAATCTACTCAGCATCTTGTGAACTTGTATTCTCAATGTATATCATACCTGAGAACCTGGGTTCAATTCCTAGTGCTGAAGTATGTATCTTTAATTAAAGAGATTATCTCTCTCTCTCTCTCATTCATAGTTATTAAATCTCTTTAATTTTATAGTTATTAAATCTGTTTAATTTAAAGAGATTAAAATGAGGAAAGTTTGATCAATATTTGGTATGTAGTAGCATTTTGGCATTCTTCACTCTTTGTATGTATTATCATAGGGAATCATTTTCATTATTTCTGAAGAACTTACTTTCAAATTCATTTCTAAGTCTTGCCAACTGTGGATCCTAGAGGGTAAACAATTAAGACAGTGTCCCAAGATATACTGAGAGGACAGCCTGATCTGGGCAATCCCTCAACTGAGACTTCTTTAGATGTTTCTGAACTATGGCAGGTTGACAGCTGAAGTGAATGAGGGCACTGTTCTAAACTGGTTGATAATTTTCTAAGCATTAAATAGAAATTCAGTAAAGTGCAATCAGCTTTTGGTTGGGGACAAGTGGACACAAAGACCTGATTTGGGATTCCCCTCTGTATGCTGTAAATATGTTTTATTACCATTGGTTAATAAAGAAGCTCCTTTGGCCTATGGTAGGGCAGAATATAGCCATGCTGGAAGGGATTTATGGAGAGAGTAGGTGGAGTCAGAGAGATGCCATGATGCTGCTGAAGGAGAAAGATGCTGGAACCTTACCTGTTAAGCCACAGCCTCGTGGCGATACACAGATGAATAGAAATGGATTTAAGATATAAGAATTACTTAAGGATCCTGAACTAATAGGCTAAGCAGTGTTATCATTAATATGGTTTCTGTGTGATTATTTGGTTCTGGGCAGCCAGGAAACAAACTTGTAGCCTCCGTTAACAAAGGTCTGAAAATGACTCTGTGTGAAGGGAAAGAGAAAGGCAGGTATAATTAGGAAAGGGCATGCTGAGCAAACTAGTCACCTGGAAACATCTTGAAGAAACTAGAGCCATTGTGACAGTGTAGGGGGGGAAATCTGCTCTAGAACCTGGGACGAGAGCTAAGAGCTATGAGACCTAGAATAAGTTTTCCAGTTTCCTTCTCTGTATAAGGAGTACTGCTTCCTGAGATTATTTTAATGAACAGTGATTTCATAATTACTAAACAGTTGGGAGAGTGGCTGGCAAATAGTAAACTCTTAATGTTTTCAAGCTAAAATACCAGCAAGGTGGACTTTCAGGGTACCAGCTGGGTTTTCTATATGCTTGGGTTGCATATTTTAGATTTACATGATGGTCTGCTTGCCAACATTAGGATAGTCTGTGATTCTAGCTGTATTTTCTCCTAAATGTGGTGGTAGTTCAGCTTTCCTATTTCCTGTCTCTCAGCACATGAGTAGATCATGCGCTTCAGCTTTCTTTGATGTCAAGTTGGGTGTATTTGGGTTCTGGAAAGAAGCATGTACATCACGGTGAGACATGCCATAAAACCCTCTGTTATTCTTTTTTTCCTGCATCCTTCAGTTTCTGACTGGATTATTCCACGATTAGGTTGAATTTGTACAATGACAAAGCCGTAAAAAGTGAAAGCACTGAAACCACCAATCCCTGTTTGAAGCAAAACCACTTCAGAGAATCATGAAACCAACTATTTGTATTGGATTGGATTCTTAAAAATCATCTTACTTAGCCAAGAAACGTTTAGATACTTACCACAGTGGTTAGCCTATGGAAATAATAGACATTGGCATCTTGAAGTGCTGTTACACAATGAATTTATGATATGCTGAATTGGCTTAATAACTGGCAGGTATCTGTGAAGAAACTAAAACTGGCCACTAGAATAATGGTAATCCTTTTATGACAAAAGAGTTGGTAAAACTCTTCATTAAACGTGAGCACTTGGAAACTGAACCGCAGAAGAAATGAGAAACACAATTTCAGTGGTATATGGGTGTAGTGGCTGTGTCTGTCCAAAAAAAACCTGGGGAAACACTGTCTAGTTTGCAAGTGTATAGAAAGGGAAGCTTGCGGAGAAACTGAAAATTCAGGTTTTGCAGTTCTAGAAAATTTAGAATGCACACAATCAAAGTTGAAATCCAAAAGGAAAGAATGAGAGAGAACTTAAGAAGGGAACTCCAAAGAAGGAAGGAAGAAGAGAAATGGGTGCAGTAAGAAAAATAGATTGCCAACAGGTCAATGAATCTTTTCAAATAAGTCTCTTTGATATCTTACAGCTTGGTTCCTAACATCTCAGGTCAAAGGTCTCAGTGTGACTCAATTCATCTCTCCCACCTCACTCCTAAGAAATAATGCCTGTTGGTGTATATCCTACCTTTGAAGTATATTCAGAATCAACTGATACTCATTGATATTTCTGCTTCTGGCTATGATGAACTGCCTTGTAGCCAAATGATCTTAGTTCAGAGAACAACCAGAAAGCCTGAATGTGATACCCAAGGAAATCAATTTGAGGGTATCAGAGAGCTGTCTATACAGACAGAGCTTGAGTGGCTGCTGTTTCAGGGAGAAGAGAATTTACAGTTGTAGGGATTATTTTTTCTTTTTGCCTTGATGTTCAGCCTTTGTGGGAGTCAGAAGCTGCCTGTTGTAAAAAGTTAAGATGCTCAGCAGGAAGTGGCAGGTGAGAGGCAGACAAACCCACTGGGGCCTTCTGCTGTGTCACAGCAGGGCAGCATATGTGGAAGTTTAGGAAGTAAAGTTTAAGGACTTGATAATCCACGACTCTAGAGTGATGAGAAATATTGAAGAATGAGTTTTATATTTTGTTCTGTTTTTCCATATCAAAGAGTCTATTTACATATAGCAGAAGGCTGAGAGGCCACAGGCTACGTGACTTTTCAGTTCCATAGAGCTACAGAGAAAATGCATATTCTGAGGGCATGATCAAAACCCAGCTTTCAGTACCCCTCAGGATCTATGAAGGGGTTCTGGAGAAAGTAAAAACACATACTTCCTTTCATAAACTGAGACCTGCCTGAATATGTTTAGTTTGGAGTTGGATTAAGGTGAGTTGCTACCAACTTTTATCCCAAATTAATGAAAATTCTTGTTGAAAGATAACAGCCTCTAAAATCTGATATATATATCACATATATGACATAATATATGTATATTTGTATACACATATGCATATATTAATGCTATTTAGAATATTATTCCAAAAAACTTTATTACTAAAAATTACTTAAACCACCAAATGAATGAAATAAAAAGTAAACTCTATACAGAGCCCTTTCTTCCAGCTAGTGAATCATTAGACATTATCATTAAAATAATTGTGATTAATAATCAAGCATATAGGGGCTAGAGAGCTCATCAGTTGAGAGTACTTACTGCTCTCACCAATGACCAAGTTTCCCATTTCCAGCACTTATGTAGTACCTCTCAACTGCCTGTGAGTCCAGTTCCAGGGGAAACTAATGCCCTCCTTGGACCTCTGTGGGCCGGTGCACACTTGTGGAACAAATGTATTATACCATAATAATATTCTAAAATTGAAAAATAAAATAATATTAGCTAAGGAATTAATAGACAATCTTAGTACCAGATTAGACATGGCTGAAAGGGGAGTCAGAAAACTAGAAGCACATAAGCAGCTTGTAGCACACTAACTGTATAAATAAAGGCTCATGTTAGGAAAATTTCCCAAAAAGCATGGAGGAAATCAAGTCATATATTAAATTAGTACTTGGAACCATAAGCAAGATAATTATGAAGAAAACCATATAAAGGCACCTCATAATAAGACTGCTGAAACAACAACAAAGAGAATTCTTTTTTTAAGATCTCATTGACATATATATATGTATATATATATATTTATTTATTTTTGTTGAAAAAAAATTTCCGCCTCCTCCCTGCCTCCCATTTCCCTCCCCCTCCTACTTGTGCAACCACTTTGGAAATCAGTGTGGTGGTTTCTCATGAAATTTGGGATCAACCTACCCCTGGACCCAGCAATACCACTCTTGGGAATATACCCAAGAGAGGCCTTATCACACAACAAAAGTATATGCTCTACTATGTTTATAGCAGCATTGTTTGTAATAGCCAGAACCTGGAAACAACCTAGATGCCCTTCAATGGAAGAATGGATGAAGAAAGTGTGGAATATATACATATTAGAGTACTACTCAGCGGTAAAAAACAATGACATCTTGAATTTTGCATGCAAATGGATGGAAATAGAAAACACTATCCTGAGTGAGGTAAAAGACCCAAAAAAGAGAATTCTTTAAAAGTAACTATAATTATTTTTAAATTCAAAGGATTAAAAGCTAATATCTGAGAACAGGAACAACAACAAAAATTCCCAAAACAACATAGAAGCTGGTGGCATTTGATTCAGCTGTGAAGAACACTAGGTGCACTTCAAAGGGATCCTGTTTCTTTCCCAGCACCCCAATGATGCTCACAACCACCTGTAACTCTAGTTCATAAAGGATCTGATGCTCTCTTCTGGCCCCCTTGGCATCAGGCATGCAAGTGGTACATGGACATAACTCATGCAGGCAAAGCACCCATACACATAAAGATAAAATAAAAGAAATAAAAATAAAAGAACCAAGGGATTATGGCCAGATGTAAGATATCTGAAAATAAGAAATCCTGTGTTAGTTCCTGTTCTATTGCTGTGAAGAGACACCATGGTCACTGCAACTCTTATAAAAGAAAGCGTTTAATTGGGACTGGCTTACAGTTTCAGAGGTATAGTTCATTATCATCATGACGAGGAGCAAGGCAGCATGCACACAGACATGGTGCTAGAGAAGCAGCTGAGAGTTCTACATCTGAATCCATAGACAGCAGGAAAAGAGAGACACTGGGCCTGGCTTGAGCAGTTGAACCCCCAAAGCCCATCCCAATGACATACTTCCTCCAACAAGGCCACACCTCCTAATCCTTTCAAATAGTGCCACTCCCTGGTTGCCAAGTATTCGAGTCTAAAATCCTGGAGAGGCCATTCTCATTCAAGCCACCTCATTTGCCATCTTAGAGATTCTCAAAACAAAACCAAACCAAACCAACACAACTTTATGGTTTCTTACACAGCAACACCCAAATAGAGAGGTACTTGCTGGGGTAGACAGACCAAAATCCAGCAGCTGTGCTCTGAAAACAAGCAACACAAGACCCACTTTGATTCTTTGGCCAGATGACGCCAGAGGCTGCTGTAGTCCCCTTCTGTAGCTAAAGTTGAGATATTTATTATCCTTGGGTTACTTCATCCCGGTCTGTTTCCCAACCCTTGAGGAAGTAATTGCGAAGAAGCCTTCCCCAGACTACAAAGAGAAGGGAAGTGGAAGATCCTAAACTTTCTCAAGCAGTAAGCACGTACAATGGGAATGTGATGTAGCATGAGAGACACACGCAGAAGCAGTCACGCTGGCTGTGGCTGGGTGACTTAGCCCCCAGAATCCACTGGTCCTCACACTGAGTCACTACATAGGTTCTCATCGAGGATGAGAACTTAAACTACATCCTTTGATGGGAGACGGAAAGACTGAAGGATTACAGAACACCCAGACCTGACCTGAGCAAATTATGATACATCTGGATGGTGAGTCATGGCTTCACCCAGGGCTCAGGGAATGCCAGCTGGCACAGAGCAGAGTTCTATGACCCAGGGAGGATTGTGAAAAAACAGATGGGATGTTTATGGGACATTTGGGAAGAAATTACTTCATTTCTCATCTCTCTGTCTCTTTCTCTGTCTCCTCTCTCTTTCTAGCTCTCTCTTTCATATATTGTGTTTATTGCTTAAATGGATTTAATTTCAAACTAGGGTAAGTAGAATGGCCCAAAGCATATTATAAGTGAATTTCGGGGGGGGGGGGAGGCAGAATTTGTTGGAGGAGCTTTCATGGGTTGGTGATGGCCAACTGCATGCATCCCTCCCTAAGCTCACATTTTGTGTTTTATAGTTTGAGATATGGCATGGTGGGTAAATTTATATCATACAAATTAGGCGAGGGCCATGAATCTTCTCTCAGAGCATCTAATTAATGAACATTGGAGCGTGCCACTTTAGTTCTGTCAGATGGCAACATCTTATGATATAAGTTATTGGAACAATCTGTGTAGACTGACACATTATACCTTTTGTATACAGATATATTCCACGTTGTAACTTGAGTTGAATTTCCTTGGGATTTGTGCCACTGTTTTTTCTTTTTTTAGTCTTCTGAACTACTTCTGCGTTTGAAACTTGGACTGTCTAAGGTTTTTTTGTTTTTTCCATCAATGCCCAATTACCCTTCCTTCCTTCCTTCCTTCCTTCCTTCCTTCCTTCCTTCCTTCCTTCCTTCCTTCCTTCTGACAATTTCATATATACATATATAAAATGTGATGGGATTATATTCTGCCCCATTTCTCTCTCTTATTCTCCTCTCCCTGTGAAACTCTTCTCAACTAGTGTCCCTCCTTACTCTCTGGTTTCTCTCTCCTTTTGTTGACCCACTGAATTTAGCCTAATTTGCTTGTATGAACACAGATAGGGGGTTATTTGTTGGTATGTAAGCTACACCATTAAAGAAAATGACACTCTCTTCCCATCAAGTATTAACTGAAATAGCTTCCCAGGAAGGGGTGGGACCTCAAGTACCTCTCACATTCAAGGTGAATGTTGGAGGCCTAATGTTATGCAGACCCTGTAAGTACAGATTAAGGTATTGAGAATAAGGGTCTGTTGACTGCTTAGCTGTAAGCAGAACCTGGAGATCAATTTCTCCCAGGTATCCACATGGCATACTGTTTCATGACATGAATCCCTTTCCCCCAGCTCTTACATTCCTTCTTCTCCCCTTTATATGATGTAGCTTGGCTAGATAATAAGTCTCTTTGTTAACTGTTGCCCACTATAATAGAAGGAGCATCGCCTGCCCAAGGCTGAGAGCAGCACTAGTCTATGGCTATAGGTATAACTATATAGAAGTCAGTTTGACAACATGTCCATTGAGCAAAACAACAGACTTTGACCAGACTTACAATGCTTGGAATGTATTCCTCCTATGAAGCAGACCTCAAATCCAACTAGAAAGTGTTTGGTTAACACCAAAGCAGCCATGCTATTATATCACACTGGTGGGTCTATCCTGTCTAGCAGGTTACTCTAATGGTACATAGGATTTCCATCTGTGTAAGACTGTGAATGGGTTTTCTTCCCCAGCCGTCTGCACAGCACATTCTCTCACCATTTATACTACATCCTTTCTGCCCCCTTTCCATGATGTCCCTTGGGCCTCAGAGGGAGGCATCTTCTAGCTCAGTTTTACACCTTGCTTTCTCTGTGTCTTGGAACCAAAGTGTGTGGTGTCTTCAGCAATTGGGTTTGGTTTCTACTTTTAGTGTCCCATTAGGAAGAGTGACTGTAGCCTGTGTTGTCCTGGGAGCCTCTGGGACCTCACTGGACAAAAACTCATAGAGATGTATCCCAGAACCAACCCTGGGATGCTTATCTAAAAACCTATGACTCCTAAGAGTGGCATAATCAACTCATGTGGGATACTCTGTTTCAAACTATGTTATTAAATTAGCTTATAAACAAGAAGAAAACCCAGTTTCTTTTCTAGCATTCTTCATTCAATTTTTAATACCAAACTACCCCAGGGATGAAAATCAGAAACTTATATGTCTCTCTCCTTAATATTTTACAATGATCAAAGAGTCTAACAGGCCTGCTTAGTTAGTGTATAATACAAAAATAAATACCTCTCCTCATGTTATTTATTAGTATTACTGCCTTGGCTTAGCACTCCTGCTCTTTTCCCTTGGTTGCCTGAAACATTCAGTCATTAGGATCAGATGCAGAACTATTTAAAATACACACATTTTGTTCTTTTCTAGACATTTACTCTTAGTTATTTAAAGAGAAATTATGGCTGATGCTGTAACATAGGCAAGTACTAGGAATAGTGACGTCATGGATCTTAGGGGAACCTAACCATCACTGTCTAACCTACAGACACAGACCATCATCACAAACCCAACAGGTCAAAGTAGAGATAATGGGTGTGCCCAGCCCCAATGGATACAGTACAACTCCTGCACTCAAGGTTCAGGGAATATCACAGAAACAGGGGTAGAAAGACTAAAAGTGCCAGAGGACTGAGACGTCCTCTGTAAGATTAGTTTTCCCTAGAAATGACAGGAGGGCTATACCCATGAGGCATCAACAGCACAACTGCCCAAACAATACTGAAACATATCAACACTAACAGATGTGCTAATACGGAAGGGAGAAGTGCTGTAGGGGCCTCATTCCTACGCAAATACTTATGGGCAATTACTGATTGCTGAGAGGAGGGGAATCAGTCTTTCCCAGGGTTCAGGCTATACAATATCTAGTGGCTAACCCTGAAATCACACTCATACAAGGAACACTGAACAGATTCAGTGGATTATATTTATATATTTATGTATATAAATATATGTGTGTATTTATATGTTAACAGTAGTCAAAGATAAAGAGGTCATGAGTTTGAGAGGAAGTAAGGGATGCATGGGAGGAGTTGAAAGGAGGAAGGGAAAATAGGGAAATTACACAAATATATTTTAATTAAATTTTTAAAAAATTAAGAAAAAAGATTGCAGGCCCTAGAGAGATGTGTCATTGTTTAAGAGCTTGCGTGCTCCTCTCATAGAAGACTGCCCTTTAGTTCCCAGCTCCCACATCAGGCAGTACACAATTGGCTGTAACTCCAGCTCTAGGGATCTGACACCTTCTTCTGGCCTCCACAGGTACCTGCTTACATATGACATACATGTATATCAGACACAAGCATATCATAAAGAAAAAAGAGCCAGAACCATAAGCTGTATTTTAACAAGGGATCCAGAATTCAAGTGTATCTAACTCTTAATGTCTTTGTTCATTTGTTGTTCCAAAACACCTGAGGCTGAACATTTCATAGAGAAAGAAGGTTAATTTAGCATATGGTCTGAAGGTTCAAGAGCATGGAGTCCGTACCTGCTCAGCTCTGGTGAGAGCCTTGTGATGGGCGGCTTCACAGAGCTGTGAGCCAGGGCAGCCGAACTCACAGAGTAATCCAAGGCACAAGACTGAAGAGGAGCTAAGCTTTCTCCTTTTGTAGTAACCTCTCCACTCCTTGGAGGAGCGTTAATCTATTCATGAGGGTGGTGCCACAGTGACCTAATTACTTTCTGTGGACGCGCTTCTTAAGAACTCTACCATCTCAATGTCACCACACAGGAGACCAAGCCGCCAGGACGCACACAAATCACAGCCAAGACATAGCACTTAGGGAAATTTGGAAAACATGTAGAAGCCATGTGAAAAGAGCAAATCTTAGAGGAGAAACTTCAGCACAATGCATCCCTTGCTAGTTTCCTTAGCTTTAGCTCTCACTATAGTCTCATCTTTTTCATTTATTTTTTCACCATATGTTAAACACCACTCTGTGTCTTATATTCTCTTTGATATGAAAAATTACAATGGTATATAATTAGACTAACTCTTTGTTTGCACAGTATGTGAATAAACCACATCTTACTAATTTTTAGATCATGAGATTTAGTAATCATGGGCATGACTCATCACCTGCAGTCTCTATGTGCCTTTGGTCCATGGGCATCCTTTATTTAGTTTCCTTCTTTGGCTACCTTCCTGTCTGTGTTCTCAATGCTATTAGTCTTTTTCTCTACTGTACATTATTTATATTATTGTCTTACTAGGCAGATGTTTCTTTAAAGCCATGGCTTTGGAAACCCTAATGTAAATCCATTGTCGGCATAAAATAATTCTCCAACATTTATTAAATGGATATTACTCAACTAGTAAGCGGCACAGTAGGGATTTGACTATAGGAGCATCTGACTTTAAAGTCCTGTCCTTTTAACTAACTGCTCCCTCTCAATAACATATGGGTCAGCCTCTCGGAGGAGGCTGTGTTCAATCAAGGAGAATCTAACGATTCCTGAAGATCTTCCTTTTCAAAGGGAGATGTGCCAATGAACCACTTTAGCTGATCGATAGCTGGTTCAGATTGGAAAACTCATGCCAAAGGGTTTTCTCTGAGATTTATGAGACTGCTGCAAGAGACAGATCCATCCTGTTCTTGGCCTGGACTTCACCACATAGGCATGTCTATTCTCAAGAGAAAAGGTGACTGGTTAAGGCTAGGTGATGACATTTCCTAATATTAACCAATTAGTCTTAAACTCATTTCTCGGGTGTAGGTCATTCAGAGTACTTGGCTCATAAAAATTCTCAGCATTTCAGAAATATTAGATTAGAATAGGAAGCTCATAGAGTTTGGCAGAAAATGAATGCAACCCAATCAGTTTAAGCATACATTTTATTGAGGAAATGAATACAATTCAACAATTCATATGTTTTACTCTTCAACGCACACAGAAAGTTGGGCCGCAAAGGCTAATGGATAGAATTTGGAGTCTCTGCTCGGTCATCTGATTTGGGAAATGCTTGCTGCTGACTCTGCTAGTTCTATTAAAAACGTTCTCCATAAAATATACGTGGACTGGCTTGGCACAAGTTATTTTAGAGAATAACTGCTATTAAGTCTTCTCTTCCCCTCTAATTAATTCATAGCATTGCCACCAGAGTGTTCCTCCTGATTAGAGATTTATGTCTGCCTCTCTCACTGAAAAACTTGTGATGACTCCCCATTTCTCCATATTTCCTACCAGGAAAAAGTAAATTCCAAGTAGTATATGTAAATTTTCCACAACCTGATCCCCACCCACCTATTCTCAATGTATTTTGTTTTTCTATGTAACTCAAATGCTCACTGCCATCTTGCCTAACACCACATCACTCACCTGTGAATGCCCTGCTTGTCTCTCTCTTCCTCCCTCTCCCTCCCTCTTTCTCCCCCCCCCTCTCTGTCTCTCTCTGTCCTTATTAAAGCTCTCCTTCTATCTGCCTTCTGCACCCCTCATCTAGTTTTATGGTCAATGTCTACTACCACTGTCAGTTGTAATCCAGTCTCAAAAAGCCCCCAAGAGTTGTTCATTGCTTTCCTATCTACACCCACACACAGTTGATTCACAGATGAATGAAACACATCCTAGACATGTGGCCTGGCTAGGGCAAGTGTAATTAAGGGAACAGGATGATGAAAATGGTTTTGGAAAATCTAGGCTATATACTTGTCATAATGATATTAACTACTAAGGCTCATCTTGTGTTAGACACTGCCATAGGTAATGGAAATTAGAGAAGATAAAGGAAAATTTTCTTTGCTTTTAAGAGTCTTACATTTTTGTTGAAAGACATAGACAAGAAAGAAAATGATTTCAAATGCTGAAATTCTGTGGAGTTTGAGGCACAACTTGGGCTCCATAACCATATAATGAGACTTTGTCTTAAAAAGCTAACAAGATGAAATCAAATTAGGAGACACATAACGCGTGAGATGCTATTTACTATAAGCATGGCACAGAGCATCAAAATCATTTCCAATACTCCTTCAGAGGTAAAGATTGATGATTTAAGTCTGGGTGGATCTAGAGGAAAGAAATGAGGCAGGCCTAGAAAGATAGCTAGCAAATGCTACTTCCATGGACGATAAGCAGGTAAACCATGATGATCTGTAGTTTGTGGTAGTTATGTGCACTGTCAACTCGTGTATTTTAAACCCTTCATCAGTTTACCAGGGCACAGCCCTGTTGTTTGCAGAGAAACATCTGCATTTTACTGATCTCACATCAGGGCCATTAGACTGCTTTTCTATGATTCTGAAATTAAAGTGAAGCTCATCTCTTTGACCTGACGTAAATGAAGTTACAGATAGAGTTGATAAATTATCCTTTTTTCAGTGTATAAAAAAGTTAATAGTCTTGTTTGTGAGGTTCTTAGAAACTATCCAGAGGAGGAGGAAGGCATTATTTGAGGTCATAAATGCTCAATCCTGAGCCTGGTTTATTGCCTTTTTAACATTCTTATTTTGAAATATTCCTGTATAAAAGAAATATTGTCTCAATGTGGGCAATCTTCACAGCTCATGTTAATTGTGCTGGAATTTTTACATCCCAGCTAGTGAGAGGCTTCAGCCAGACTTGGCAATGAGGCCTCTCTTTTCTTCCTTATTACTCTCCATCTGCCTACTCTGCCTCAGTACCATGACCTTTGGAAATGATCAACTGAAAGCTTGAAGCGTGGTTTCTTCTAAATGTGTATCACATGGTAGAACGAATTGCAAGTTGAATAGTTATCTACTGAGTTGGGGACAGCATGCCTTTGAAAAGTGGCAGCATGTGTATTTGTGAGTCATATTATGCATTCAGTTCAGTAGACATAAGCATCTATGGAGAATCAAACGTGACCTCACCAATGAGGAGTTCTCATATTGGAAAGAATGAACTGGGACATTCACAGAGAGAACATACCTTATGACACACTCAGTTGAGTGACAGCTGGTATCCAAACTCCGTGAAAGTATTCATATTTTAATCTGCAACACTTACTAATCTGATTGCATCTTCAGTTTCTTTGCCTGCATTGTGGCTGGTATGGTTTGGATAGTGTGAGGGGAGGCAGAGAAAATAGCCTCTTTCATAGCCCTGTCAATCACAGTACTTGTAAAAAGACTTTCTCTGCCTCCCAGAGTTTCCAAGTGTATTGACTGCATTTATTTTAATTCTCAAGATGCATGCAAGCTGATTGAGGAAACCTTAAATATTTCTGATAATAAAGCGATCAGAAAAGAAACAGGAAAGAAAACATAGCAAACAGCTGTGTGTCTGGTCTACAGATTTAACCACTGTGTAAGAGAAAATATTATAGAAACTACCAAAGCCATCGGCGTGTGCTTTGCTTTGCAGTTATATTTCAATAGATTAGATGATATTAAAGAAACTCTAGCCGGGTGATGGTGGCGCACGCCTTTAATCCCAGCACTCGGGAGGCAGAGGCAGGCGGATCTCTGTGAGTTCGAGACCAGCCTGGTCTACAAGAGCTAGTTCCAGGACAGGGTCCAAAGCCACAGAGAAACCCTGTCTCAAAAAAAAAAAAAAAAAAAAAAAACAAAAAAAACAAAAAAAAAAAAAAAAACAAACCTCTAGATATAGTTTTTCTCTCTGTAAGAGTAGGATCCATCATCTTTTCTTCAGAGACCTGAATAATGGCCCAAAGCCCTTATGTTTCTTTGCAAAGACAGACCATTCTGTTGCATTTTTCCTTAGTGCACTTATGTAGAAGAAAGTAGCTAGCTTTCCCTACTCAAATCAGAGGACAATGCTTTGCATTTTCTCCCCTCTCTGTGATGTAGAACAAAGCAGACAGCTTCTGTGATGAGTGGCCTTGCAGAGCTTTCATTAGCATTAGTGCCGGTGTCTCTTTGCTCTTCTGTGCTTGGTAAACAAAGGAAAGAATAAATCAATCCCCTACTCGGACTAAGTCTACATTACATCAACACAGTTAGATGAAATGACGAATATTTATTCAGTTACCTTGTTAAGATTCAGCTAGCTTTTCAAGCATTCTAACTTGGAAGATTCTAAATGAATGTAAAAACACAGAGGATGGTACCATAAAGCCTCCTGTACACGATTCCAGCAATCAAGCTACTGGCATCCCTGTTTCCCCTATAACTCTCCTGATTCCACTCTTCCGCTGAGTTACTATGAAGCAGATTTTGTACAATTCTACTCAGACACCAGTGTGACTATTTGAAGGATAAAGAACACGTTAGAAAATATGATTAGAAATGCTTCATTCTTAAAATATTAATGTTCTTTTAATAAGATTGAATATCAAGGAGTCTTAAATTTTCATGGTCAAGTTCAATCTGGTATTTGAATCAGCCCTTAAGTATCTCTATTATGATATGAATATTCGTTTCTTAAAATCTCACTCTGATGTTTTACTGCAGTCTCTTTTTTATACTTGCCATTTATTGTTTAAAAAACCAGACATTTTGCACTTCAAAGCTCCCTACACCTGCCTCTTGTTGATCCCATCTTTGAAGCATCCTTTACCATGTCTACCAGTTTAGAAGGAGAATATAAAGGCTCCACTTTGTTCAAGGTCAAGTTGTTTCTTTGGTTCTATATCAGACTTGGCTAATTTCAAAAGTCTGTATATTCACAAATGAATAGGTATCAGGAGAGGGAAAAAGATGAATTCCATGAAGAAAAAAATGCTATTTTCTTCAAACATATGACTTTAGGGTCCTGATTAGATATTTTTTTCCTTAATTTTGCTTTAGAACATTGTAGTGTGAACTAGCCCAAGCAAACAATTGTTTCTGTCATGGACTTACGAATGTTGGGCTTGATTGTTTGTCATAGCCAGAACCTGGAAACAACCTAAATGCCCCTCGACTAAAGAATGGGCATGGAAAATGTGGTACATTTATACAATGGAGTACTACATAGCAGAAAAAATTAACATCTTGAATTTTGCAGGCAAATGGATGGAGCTAAAAAACATCATTTTGAGTGAGGTAACCCAGACAGAGAAAGACAATTATCACATTTACTCACTCTTAAGTGGTTTTTAAATATAAAGCAAAGAAAACTAGCCCACAAATCACAATCTCAGAGAACCTAGACAACAATGAGGACCCTAAGAGAGACATACATATATCTAATCTGTGTGGGAAGTACAAAAAGACAATATCTTCTAAGTAAATTGGGAGCATGGGGACCTTGGGAGAGGGTTAAAGGGGAGGGGAGAGATGGGGAGGGGAGCAGAGAAAAATGTAGAGCTCAATAAAAATCAATAAAACAAAAAGAATGCTTGGCCTGGGCAGTGGTTATGCACTCCTTTAATCCCAGCATACAAGAGAAAGAGGCAGGTGGATCTCTGTGTGTTCAAGGCTATCCTGGTCTACAAAACATGTTCCAGGGTAACCAAGGCTACACTGGGAAACCCTGTCTTGAAAAACAAAAACAAACAAACAAAAAGAATGTTGGGCTTGCCATATTTTCTTTTCTTAAGATCTGTTTTCAGAGCTGGTGTGATTGTTCCATTAGAAAAATACTTGGCAGGCAAGCACCAGGACCCGAGATGCATATTAGTGTATATATATAATATATTATATATATAATATATATATATGATAACAATAGTATCATATGTACAGTGTGTCTATATATTGTATACTATATACATATACACATATACATTTTTTGTTTAGTTTTGTTTTCTTGGCACAGTTTCTCTATATAACAGCCTTGGATGTCCTGGAACTAGCTCTGTAGGTCAGGCTAGCCTCAGACTCACAGAGATCCACCTGCCTCAGCTTCTGCCTCCCAAGTGTTGGGATTAAGGTATGAGCCACTGCCTGGCTCATTTTTTTAGACAGGTTTGTTCTACTCTACTCTATAGAAGAAAAATAAAATCCAGAGGAGGTAGCTGCTATCAGGGGCCTCATGGTTTTTAGGTTGTAAATCTGGAATCAAAATACATGGTTCTTAGGGATAGAAGATGGTTTGGTGGTTAAGGGCATCTACCACTCTTGCAGAGGACCTGAGTTCCAGTACCCAGGCTGGGTGGTTCTATTACTCTAGCTCAGAATGGACTGAATATTTCAATATGTTCTTCTGGCCTCTGTGGACAACTGCACTCCCGTGCACCTACTCCACCCACATCCACATAATTAAAAGAAATAATACAATTTAAGAAATACCACAGGTTCTCCACGTCTAATCTGGTACTCCTTTTTCTGCAGGTTGCCTTGTCACTGATTTGGCTACTTAATTACAAAATCCTCACTCTGTTTAGTGCTCTGATTCCCTTGAGCACCCCTTTCGTACAGGGTTGCACCGAAGAAAAATCAGAAGCTTAAAAACCTCATTCAGACTGTGGCTTAGGGATTTCTGCCAAATTTCTGCAAAGTGCTTTTCAATAATTCACAATCCCTTAAACATGGAAGCCTGCTGCCTAAATATAGCATGAGAAAATGTGCCGTGGTGCTTAGTTAAGCCAAAAGCTTCGTGTTTAAACACATCAAAGCTTCATTTCCCCTCATAGAAACACATCCAACGCCATCCACTTGTTTGTACAGAATGCTTTAAAAATAACCCTTACTGAAATATTGAGGCCCCTGCTTTGCCATCCTATGGACTTGCAATATGTGTATTTGAAATTTGCTAGTTCAGCAAAAGCATTGTTTTTTTTTTCTTTAGTTGCACAAACTATGGGAAGACTGTTAAGAGTTGCCACTAAAGACCCAAGAGGGCCAAACGTGTCCAAGGTTCATTGGAACAGAGTCTATGACATTGAAAGATTAGCCTTTTCCAGCCTGCAGGGTACATGGATTCCCCAGCTGAGCTTCAAGGGTGCAGAAAGGCTACCTCACTCCTGGCATGAGTTCTCAGGACCTCGTGGTGGACAGAGATTGGACTTGGCATAGGGGACCTTAGTAGGCCAAAGCTAACCAACTTTGGCTTTTGTCAGTATTTTCAAACAGTTGTCTTTTCCTTTCAGAAATACTTCACATTTATGACTTTGCTGTTTTGCTCCATGCTGTTGCCTTCTCTCCCAGTAAACTGTAAACTCCACTGAAGGGGAGGTTGTCTTATTTATTGTAGTATGCTTGGTATTGAGATGGAAAGCAGAATCCATGTACAGTTTTTCATATATGCCATTGTAGTTGAATGAATGATTGCATTCATGATTGCCCTTGAATTCCATCCTACCTTTTGTATCTGTTTACCAATATTCCACTCAATTCTCTTGACCAAGACTTAACAGCAAATGTGGCAGCTATTCACAAATGCAATTTTAGAAGGCTGGGTGGGATGGCGTAGCTTGAGCTGGATTCTGTGAACATGGATTGACCGAATGAGCGGACTGGGCTTTAGTTGATTGGAAAGGTTATCTCCAGGGTTTTAATCCATACAAACAATCTTTTATGAAAGCAGTTAATTTAACAACAGTAACCAGGTAAGCAGGCCATTCCTTTTATGAAGGCACGCTTGTTTTATTTGACAGGAAGCCAATACAACTTGAATGTGACAGAGGCAGCCTCAGGAAGCCCTTGAACCCTGAATCCATCTCTGCTCATTCTGATTTACATCTTTGCCTGCCTTAAGCACGTGATTTTTTAAGAGCAGCTTCTTAAATGGGACTTTTTCCCTTATGAATTAATTATAAACACAGACTAGAATTAAACCATCTTTCTGCCGGGAGTTTAACCTTTGCATTTGCATAGCACTGAAGCAAATCTAGTCTAACATCCTGCCTCCTTTTGATGTGGGCTACGTATTTACCTTCTGTAGCTGAGCTACCTAAAGAGAAGAATTGTACTTGATTTTCTATAAGAAATACCGGTAAGATTTTGTGTCCTTAATCTAAGCGTTTCATTTTTTTTTTAAAAGAGTGAGCTCTCAATATTGTACCCAAAGTTAGTTGATGTGGACTGAATGTTCAGGCTCCTTTCAGATTCTGAAGTTGAAATGTTACCCCAATGTTAAGTGCTAGGGGGTGGGGCTTTAGGGGAGGTAATGCATTCAGGTAGACCTCTCATGAGTAAAGTTAGCCTGCTTGTTAAGGAGACACCAGACACCAATATCTACCCTGTCTCCAGAAGTGTGAGAGATGTTCATTGTTTACACCCCGAGGTCCATGACATTTTTGTTATAGTAGCCTTAATGTCTTAATGGACCAACACACTAAGTAATATATACAGAAATAATTCATTTACTCAACATATTTTTCAAGTGGGAAATACCTCTGATAGGCAAGAATATTAAAAAGTAAACAACCCAATTTTTTCTTAGTCAAGAAAAACTTCCAATAGAGTAAGACGTTCAGGTATTTAAGCAGGTGTGCTCTAATACTATGGATATCCAGACACCTGAACAAACACATGGCGCAGTGTATTAGGAAGTCCAGAGGAAAAACATACTTCCAGGTGCCCTGTATTCTGGCATCCCTGCCATGCTCTTAAGACAGTTGTACTCAAAGATGGTATATATGGGAAAACTCTTTCGGAAATGCCCCAGGCCACAGTGTTCCAGTCTGCTCTGTTGCACCTCATCATGGAATGAATCTTTCCCAGATGGTATTGGTACCCATCCTGAAATTAAGTACCTTTTGTTTTCCATCTTGAACTTCCCTCGTCTCCAGGTTACTATGTACTTTCAGTAGCTTTGGAACCAAGCGAATAAGGCAGGAGTTCTCAATCTTTGTTGTGCAAAATTGCCTGAGGAATTTGAGAACAGACTAATCCTTCAGTCCTTGAGTTGGGCTGGGGCTTGAGTACTGGGATTCTTTCAGTCTTCTTAGGCAGTCCCAATACATAGCCAAGAGATGAAAATTACACGGATGGTGGGAACCCATGGGAACCCACGTATACGGAAGGGAAGGCTTTTCATGTCTCTTTTGACGCTTCTTTCCCAAGGCTTGGGGAAACAAAGCTGACAAAAGTGAGACGGAAGGTAGCTGCACATCCACACTTTATCTGATGGCACTATTTGGAGAATTTCATATACTCAGGGGTCTTCCTGGAAAAGCAGAGAAACACTCGGGGACTTGCCTATTATTGTAAGCAAAAGCGATAAATTGTGGAGAAATAAAGAAAGGAAATGAGAACGTAGGCTTTCAGTGTTTGTAATGAAGAGAGAGGCAGGTGGCCTCTAGAGGAGCTTGTTCCTGTATCTTCATCCAGCGTTCTATCTCCGGTGAGAAGATTCGTCCCTCTACTCCTGCTTGGGACACAGCCATAAAAGGAAATTTACACTCTTTGTGGGCAGCTGGCAGGGAAATTCTCCCTGCATCTGATTTCCTTCAACTGTTTTTAATCCAAAGCAACCCACATGGAACAGTGGTAGATTTGGGGGTGGCATATACAGATCCCGTTCATCTCCTTCCATTTAGCTCTATACTATAGGAACAATTCTTTCCTATCCTCCCCAAATGCCCTTCTTTCAGGAAACTGGACAAAGTCGTATTCCCACCTGCCCCTGGCTTATGATGTGGGCTTCCAGGAAACTCACAGAAACTGTATTCTGCTCTATCAACACAGGCACAGCTGATGGGCAGCCATGGAGAATCAGAATTTCTGAAAATCAAATCCATGATTGTTCACTTCATGGAATCCACAGTTCTATACTCCTCCTAATAACGCCTATTTTTAGAGTCTGAGGAAACCATCGAAGACTTGAATATCTACATCCAGTAAACTATTTACCCAGCTGTCAATGTCTGGTGGTTACATAATGCAGACCACCTGCATGCAATACATTGACGTAAAGAAACTGTCGGCATGCGGGAAAAGTGAGTGAGACATGGATTAAACCAGAGAAGGGCTGTCTCTCCTAGCTGGTCTAGTAGCTGACTACAGACTTGAACGAAAACGTCCTCAAGTGAAAACTCATGGCTGTTCCTTACTTTGATCTTTCTCTAATTTACTGAAGATGGCAGAATTCACCTGAGTTAATCCAATGATATCACCAGGCAATTAAGCATATTCATGCCAAGCTGGATCCACAAGAACCCTCTTGTTCTGGCTAGTTTTTCTGTCAACTTGATACAAGCCAGGGCCATTTTGGAAGGAGAAACCTTAATTGAGAACATAGCCCCACCAGATTGGCCTAAGCCAATAAGCCTGTGGTGTATTTTCTTGATTGGCAATTGACATAGGAGGGGCTGACTCACTGTGGCTGCTACCACCCCTGGGTTGGTAATCCTCGGTGCCGTGAAAAAGGCAGGTTCAGCAATGCATGGAAAGCAAACCAATAAACAGTACTCCTCCATGGCTTCTGCATTTGCTTCTACCTCTGGGTTCCTGCCCTGTTGAGCTCCTGCCCTGAGTTCCCTCAGCAATGAAGCATGACCAGAGAGTTGTAAGAAGAAATAAACTTTAAAAAAAAATCACATCGATAGAAATACTAGCAAAGTCAATGGTTTAAATTTATTTCTGGAAAGAAGCGCTGTTGGTCTCTCAAGCTCCACCGCCACCTACTTTGATTCTACTGATCTATCATGCTTATTTATTTATTGTTCTTAGACTAACACCTCCAGGGTACAGCCAATCCATCCTGTTTGCAGAAGCAGCAGCTGGCTTCCACCCTAGGTCTACCTGCGTGTGTCCCTTTCAGACCCAACCAGAATTCGGAAGCAGAGTGGGTGTTAGCAAGGGTTACCGAAGGTCACCATGCCAAGGGGACAAAGGGACAGGATGGTTTTCAGAATGAAAGAGCAGCCAGGACAAAGTCAAGAAAGTGTGTGTGGGGGGAGATAACGGGGAATCCTTTGCTGTTCACTTTGATCTAAATATAAGAGAATATGGCAGGATGCTAGGACATAAGAGGTCAGAGAGGAAGATAAGACCAAAGCATTAATAAAAAGTCTCTCTCCCTGGGCTCTGTTTCTGAGGATCTCTGACCTTGGGCTCTGACCATGACCCATTTAGTTGGTGTTAATCAAAATCCTGCCAAGTTGTTCTGCAGACAGCGCTCATCCTTGGCATTCCACCCCACTGATCTGCCTTCAGCAAGATGCTGTTGAGTCCGTCCAGCAAGAATCCCTCCCCCTTTCATGTTTCCTCTTACTTTTCTGTTAACCCCACCCCGTTCCTTTATAAACCGTCAGCTGTCCTTACTGCCTGGGAAATTAAGTCTTCTCCCTCTGCCCCTCATCACAGCCCCCATTCCAGGAGCCTCCCACAAACCAAGCCTTTCTTTCCTACCTGTTAGTGTCATGAATGTTTTCCCTGAAAATTGTGCAGCTCCAACCCCCAGCTTTCTGCAAGGAAGCGCCGTGAGTACATCAGGAGCGGGTCCAGCTCTGGGATTCTCCCAGGGTTGTCGTTGACTGAGATGACCAGGAAAAACACATGGAGGAAATCTTTGTTTGCCCTGAGACTTAATTCAATGCCATATAGGACTGTTATGTCGGAAGATAAAAACAGACAGAGAAGAATTTGTGCTCAGAGATAAAAGCGACCAGGATTGAGTAGAGCTGGCTGGGTGCTCTAGTAAAACAGGCCTTTTAATATGCTAATGAATTGTTGGACTTGAAACTAAAGCCATCTAAACTTTGTATTAGTAACCTCTGCAGGAGCTCTTCATCTTTATGTCTTTGACAGCACTTAGCTTCTGATTTTGTATTCCTTGTTTATGCAAATATATCACCCCATTAAGCTTAATGTCCTCTCAGGGCAGGGAATTTGTCTGCCTTATCTTTGTGTTCCCCCAACAAGGGTAAGAGTGGTCCTGCCAGGCTACTGCATGGGCCTTCTATCTCCCTGCTGAGCTTTCAAGAGATTTAATTACTTATTATTGTAAGTAAAGTAAGCCCCCTTTCTTTTCTTTTTTCTCTTTTTGAACATTTAATTAACTTATTGTGTGTGTGTGTGTGTGTATGTGCATGTGTAAATGCATGTTTTATCACGTGAGTGTGGGGGTCACAGGCCATGTGGGAGTTCATCCTCTCCTACCACATAGCATCTGGGCTTTGCACTCACATTATCAGACTTGACAAGGAATGCCTCTATTTGCTGAGCCATTTCATTGGACCGGGCAGCTCCTTTTGAGCCCCCTGTCAGAGTTGGGTTTTGCTAGACAACAAACAAATACTCTACCTGCAGCCATGAGCTCCAAACCCCAATCCCAGGCCAATAACTGCAGTGCTGAGTTTCAATTCCCACCGCTATAAAATTGGTTCAATAAAATTATTGTTCCCAACTCTTTAACTTATAGGGATTAATTTTGAGTTATTAGTTCACTAAGTTTTGAATTCTGCCTCTAGGATAGAAACGGTTTCTTTTTATATTAGTTATAATAGCCAGAGTGTCTGATCAACTTGGGTGTAGACTCAAAGTTGATATAAAGCTTCTACTGGGTCAGTTTATAGTGGCTAAAATGAATAAAAAAATTACTGAAAAAGGCTGTCAGGACCTTGGAACTCAAGGACCACAATTTAAGAAATATGAGCTTGGATATCCTGAGAAAACTGGGAATATGGGGTGGGGAGAGAAGGGAAGGAGGAAGGGAGAAGAGGAAGGGGGAGGAGAACCAAAGGTATGGGATGGTCGAGGTGGGGTAAGGACAGAGACAGAAAACAAGTAAACAGAGAACAAGTAAAGAGCTATCTTGATTAAGGGAGCCATTATGGGGCTAGCAAAGAGACCTAGCACTAGAGAAATTCCCAGGAATCCACAAGGATGACCCGAGCTAAGACCCTCAGCAATAGTGGAGAGGGTGCCTGAACTGGCCTTGCCCTGTAGTCAGATTGATGAATATTTTAAATGTCATCTCATCATAGAACCTACACCCTGCAACTGATGGAAGCAGATGCAGAGAACCACAGCAGAGCATTGTGCTGAGCTCCCAAATTCCAGCCGAAGAGAGCGGGGCGGGGGGGGGGGAGTGCGAATATGATCAAAGAGGTCAAGACCATGATGGGGATACCCACTGAACCAACTTACCTGAGCTAATGGACTCAGGCCTGACAGTGAGGGAACCAGCATAGGACCAAACTAGGCCCTCTGAATGTGAGTGACAGTTGTCTGGCTGGGGCAGACTGTGGGACCACTGGCAGTGAGACCAGAATTTATCTATCCCTCCTGTTTGTTCTGGCATTTTGGAACCCATTCTCTCTGGAGGGATACCTTGCTCAGCTTAGATATAGTGGTAGAAGGACTTGGTCCTGCCTCAAAGCAATGTACTAGACTTTGTTGACTCCTTATGGGCAGCCTTACCCCCTCTGAGGAGTGGGTGAGGAGCGGTGAGAGGGGGGAAGGTGGAGGAAGCAGGAGGAAGAGAGGGAATGGGAAATGGATTTGGCATGTAAAATAAGAAAAGATAGTTTTTTAATAACTAAAAGTAAAAAAGAAATATGAGCTTGGTCCGTTTTATCTATTACCTGGATTGGTGTACACATATGTGCTCAGAGTCTCCATTGTACATAAGGAAAATTGTATCCCACAGATCAGTCTTCAAATAGTCCTAAAATATGACATATTTAGGTGCTTCCATGTGAACAAAATCAACATAATTGGCTAGCAAGCATTTTGTGCCCTTATGTAATGCTTGCTGTCTGAGACATGAACTTCTCATATGGTGTGGATACCAAGGGTGGGAATCACTATGTTCCAGCAGTAGTCTGAATCTTGGAAAGCCTGAAGAAGACTTAGATAAGAGATATTTATTATTATTTTTTAAAATAGATTCCCTCCCAGCCCTTTCCCGGCTGCCGGGCCTCTTTTCATGCAGGTCAATACACTCCATGTTTGAATAACCCTTGAGAGGGAACTGTGTGCGTTTCCTTCTGTGGCATAAATCTCCACAAGATTTTTTTTTTCTCTGTGGGAAGACAAGGGGAGCAAATTGGGTTATGCTGAGGATGGCATCCTGGTGTCTGTGGAGCCAGCTCATGCTTAGCTTCATTAGCTTCTCAGGAAGTGCAAACTTCAAGAGCCACGTGTTTCTCCTGGGCATATCTTGTGCTTTGCCTTAGCCTTGTCAAGGAGCCTGTCTTTGCCAATTTGCTCCCAAACTGATGATGGATGGATGTAATGTCCTCTAGGAAGTCAGAGAGAGGCAAGAGCAACAGCGATTACTTATATTTCTATTTATAGAGGGCTTTTACACATTTTAGTAACATTGGATCTCTGCACAACCTGACAAGACTAATTGGCGTTATGTTTTACTAAATGGGGAGCTCAGACCGATGGGATTTATTATCTTGCCAAAGGTCACTAGGTAATTAGAGGAACTAGGCTGAAATTTATGCGCTAGCGTTTTCCTCTTTCGGGTTTATCTTCAAACTCTGTTGTCACACACTCAAGGGCAGGAAAGAATCTTGTGAGTGGCACAGGGCTCAGATGCTCACTGTGCATGGTGTCTTCCCTCAGCAAGTGCTGGATTGAAACAATGAGTAGAAGGAGGGAGAAGATGAGCAAGGAAGTCTGGACTGTGAGGGGTTGGTCCACCCACTGAGACAGTGTGCCTCTTCTAATAGGAGCTCACCAAATCCAGCTGGACTCGGACTGAATGAGCATGCGATCAAACTGGACTCTCTGAATGTGGCTGAAAATGGGGGCTGACTGAGAAGCCATTGATAAAGGCACTATTGCATGTACTGGCTTTTTGGGACCCTAATCTATTTGCATGCAAAGCTTCCAAGGCCTGGATGTGTGTGGGGGCTTGGACTTCCCACAGGGCAGGGTTTCCTGCTCTTAAGGAGGGAGAGGGAGGGAGAAGGATGAGTAGGGGAGCAGGAGGGGGATGGGAGGAAGGGAGGAAGTGTAAATTTTTGAATGGAAAAATAAATAAATAAAAATAAATAAAAAAGAAAAATGAACAGAATTGTGTGTGGGTCTCCAAATTATTGCAACTGTGGAGTGATTTGTGTGTGTTAGTATATGTATTTATATAAGACTGTGCATGTGTTTGTGAGTGTGTGTTCGAGTGTAAGCAAGTATGTACGTCTGTGAGATTATATGAGCGTACATAACTGTGAGTTTAAATGTGAATGTGTGTGGTGTGAGTTTAAATACGTGTACGAGTTACGGATATACTCACATAATCTTTTCTTATTCTAGGCATATTATGTTAGATAGTTAGTAAGTGACAGTAAATAAAATACTGTCCTTGCCTGGCCCAGCAGGGGAGATGAATGAATAAGTCATTATGATAATGCGATCATCTGTTGAAGGCTACACACTAGATTTTACTACTTGTATAACAACAGTATATATGCCTGTCTATGAAATATGAAAAATGCTGAAAGCCTGTATATCAAAATTTAATGATGCTTGCCTCATCTTTGCATGGTGGAATTATGGGATATTTTGTTTCATTTCCCAAGATGTTCTGTGTCTTTCAAATGTTTCAATAATTAATGCAAATACTAGATTAGTGGTACTATGTGGTGAATCCCTGAACTTTTATTAGCAATAGAAATCATGGGATTCATGAGACCATAACCCCCCCCCCCACTCAAAAAAGGTAAAACTAACCAAAAAAAATTAAAAGAAAAAACCAGGATGGGTAGCAGAGTATCAAAACATAAAGTCTACCCAGCATGCTTTGGGAAACTCTGTCTGCTCATCTGAAATCTGAAGGGTCTCTTCCTCATCCATCGGGTTTCCTTATCAGATGTGTGTTCCTGTAGTGGTTGGTATTCTCATGTACCTATCCTTATAGGTTTCCAGTGAAGATCTTTACGGGGACCGGAGGTCAACTCTGAATCTAGGCTCTATTTCCTTGGCTCCTCCTTAAGAATGAAACATGGCCCTTGAAGTTCTTGGCCAATATGGTCAGATGCTTCTCTATGTCTACCTAAGGAGCTTTTTTGGACCTCATTGATTCTAGATTATTAAAAACTTTTTAAAATAGGATCTATCTATGTATCCCAAATAGACCTGGGACTCATAATCCTTCAGTCTTTTTTTTTTTTTAATTTATTTATTTATTTATTAAACATTTCTGTCTCTTCCCCACCGCCGCCTCCCCTTTCCCTCCCCCTCCCCCAATCAAGTCCCCCTCCCTCGTCAGCCCAAAAAGCAATCAGGGTTCTCTGCCCTGTGGGAAGTCCAAGGACCACCCACCTCCAACCAGGTCTAGTAAGGTGAGCATCCACGAAACTGCCTAGGCTCCCACAAAACCACTAGGTCCAGTAGAATCAAAAACCCATTGCCATTGTTCTTGAGGTCTCAGTAGTCCTCCTTGTCCGCTATGTTCA